>NC_056739.1:1456187581-1456422581 GCF_019279795.1 Protopterus annectens
CAGCCAGATGGGAGCAGATTGTATGAGGAACACACGAATATGATTAATTCACTGGACAGGCCACCGATTCCGTACAGTCGAACGTCATGCCGTCGCCTAATGGGCAGCCATTCCCGATACTGTAGTCATGTAGTCCGATGTAATAGGCATCACAAGGTAATATTGTGTTCCTCGCTCCCACCCAGTGGCGTGAGTGACAGATGCAAGCACCAATGTTGGTGCATGTGCAAGTGCGGGAGCGAGCTGGTGTAAGCATGTTTGGCTACCAGTATGTGAGTATTGCACTGGTAAAGCAATGTAGAGGCTAATCAAGTGTAAGAAGCTGTAACCAGAGGTCAGCAGTGCTTAACACCCATGCACACCTGCTCCCAACTGCTTTAATGTGCCTTACTCCATCTGTATCCAATGGCCTTGTTCTGCCCTGCAACCAAATAAACGTCCTCTGCAAGGGTAGGAACCAGGACCCTGCACACACACAGCTAATGTGAAGTACCAATACGCCATGGCAGATATACAGACAACGGACAGTACCACAAACATATCATACAGCGCAGTAATTCAACAGTATAGGAATGTATCCCATCCTGTAGATGTATATGTGAGTGTTTATGTCCAGCATATAGGTACATACATAGATATATATCAGGAACATACCATGTGGTAACAAAGCATTACAAACGAATGAAACGGGAAACATCAGCAATGCCTGTATTATGTAGTGGCGTTGTTCTACGTGATCTCAAGACTCCCTCAGACAGACATGTGTCATTCATACACGCAAATAGTTGTACATTGGCCGTATACATCACTCTGTGCATGTAATGTACATTAACACAACACAGTACCTGTCCAATCATTATGTGTGAACAGTTCTCTTGCAAGGTGCTGTGTGCAACGTCATCATCATGATAAAGGTAAATGGGGTAACCATAGAGGGACCGGTAGTGTTGTGTGTACAATGGGGTCGTCCTCATCACGTGTACCTGGACCATCTAGGAGTGATGTGCATACCAGGATTGTGCGCCTGAGGGACAGGGTGAGGATAACAGGAGTATGTTGTGATACATATTACAAGGGTTACATGTGTCCAGTGGGCACGTGTGTGAAATGGACAGCTATGTATTGGGCAGATATTGTCTTAGGAGCCGATTGGCCTTATGTTTCCGTAGGTGAGGGTCGGATGTAGGGGAAGGAGTGTAGGTATGGCCGTGGAGGATAGGTAGGGTAGGATCACAGAAAAGACAGCATACAGGGTTGGTATATGACACATGTAGGGGGATACACCCCAGACGGGGATGGGTGTTCGGCATTCACAAGCCCATGGGAACAGTGGGACGGAGTTCCCCAGCCATGGGCAACAGCCACTGCACCTAAACAGCTGCACAGGAGGCAGTGCTGGGGGCTGTCCAGGAGGGGCAGCATCACCCTGTAAATGTGACACTCCGCCCATGAGCTTGTGTATCTGGCTTTGGAACCCCTTAGTGAGCCCTCAAAGCAACACATCTGGGAACGCATAACAGCAGACATATACCTGTCTGGTCCTGCTTCCGGGGGGGACATGCTCCATCCTCAGTGGTGGTACCACCAGAAGGTGGTGCAGAGACAACAGAGGTTGATGTCCAAGGCTGGCCCCCAGATGTGCTAGTACTCGGTGCCATGGTCAGCTGAAGTGGGACAGGAGGTTCTGCCGAGACCTCCCAACCCATTCAGCTTATGGTGTTGCAGTTTAAACCCACATATGGCTTAGTGATAGACAACAGCATACAGGATTACCTACAACAGTATGCATAGATATCACCATCAATCCAACACAACAGATGGTATACATTTGCAGAGGGAGTACAACACATGCATATATACTGCATGCCATCTGTACAATGTGTAGTAGACATGTGACCGCAGCTATGAACAGTTTCCCATTATTGGCTTGTTACTGGGAACCCCAGACAGTGTCTCTCATACCACTGTTTCATGTGACACATGTCCAGTCAGGGATGTGATTGCAGTAACACATCCCTATCATCATGTACTGTCTGCAATCCTCACACTATGCTTCTGCTGTGCACAGATGTGTGTTCAGTGTGTAACATAGGAAACAAATGGTTGCACACACTGACCAGTTCACAGATGGCCCTACAGATGGGGATCCCTCACGAACAGAGTACTGTCATGTCTGTATTAAAACATGCAGAATAGCCATTACCACACACATGTTAAACAGGCAGTAGTCTCAATGCAGCATTGCTACACTTGCATGCTGTAGTCATGTGTGGTACATCACCCTCCTGTCTTTAGGCTATTTCCCACTGTGTATAATGTTTGAGGTACATCCAGATATCATCTGTGATGCTGTGTCAGAACACCGCATCCAGGTACCACTCACAGCGACTGTCATGGCCAAATACCAATATGTTTTCCCTAGATAGTGTACTGTGTTCATCATTCGAATGGCTATGGGAACACCATCACAGCTGTTCCACATGCAGTCAGCTAGAGGAAGACTGCAATAGGTGCAAAGGCCATCACCTGAACATGTCCATCACTTACAATACACATGCTGCTGCTGAGCAGGTGTACTCCTTCACATCCACCAGAGAGTGTGTGGGTGGGACAGACAAAGTACACCAGGGAAGGGCTTGGAAACTTAACCCTAAGCATCATCTGCCACATGCCTAACAGTACAGGGGTCAAACCCCTGACTGACTACTCATTACTATTACATGTGCATGATGTTACTACATGTGCCACAAAGGTGACATGTTGCTGTGCTGTAAGAACATATATGTGTGTAGGTGAGTGACATCTGCAACAGAGATATAGTAGACATACATTAGGTATGGCATACATGGCTGTCCACGTGAACGGATGCCATTGTCACCAGAACCACACTCTCTAATGGACACGCATTGACACTCTTTGCCAGGGCCACAAATACACAACCTAACTACTTAGTTTGCCACACTGCAATAATGCACAAGACTACATGCACTACGGAGGATATCTGGAGGTTCTATGGGCTAGGGCATGTGAAAGTGTTTGACATCTGTTGGTATGCCAACGAGGGTTATACTGGGAGTGACTGTGGTTGGGAGCATCATAACCCACATGCAGACACAAGGTGCCAGTACTGGAATGCATGTATGCATTGCTTCATGGGTGTGTAGTGGTTGGCTGTGCAAGATGGCTGTACAAAGCTGGGAGAGGGGTAATCCTTGGCATCGTGTCACCCGACAATGGTGTGCAGTGCAGGGGTGTAATATCTGCAATGCCCCACACAGATGGTTACTGCATGATCTGCCCTGACATCCTGGTTACCAATATGTATGGCCATAGCTTTGCAATGCATGCCATGTCTGTGTTTGATAGTCCTTCACATGGACATTGCCTGGGATGTGCATGCCCCACAATACTGTACAGTGACATGTACAGGTGTACCTGGTTTGGCAGGCACATGTTGTGCACACAGCCTGTTATCCCCCAATATGCCAATACTGACTTGGTGTGGTGAAACCTGCTTGTAGTGAGCAGGTCGACCCTGCAATTGCATTGATAGTATGATACAGGTATTCCGTGGTGTCAGTGGCATGGGTCCATATGGGGCACATGCGTACAGCATTGTAGGGCCTCTGTGGATCACATTCGATGGCAACACATATGTTGCAGGCATCCAGTGTGGAACATAGTGAAGGCACAATGTCCGTATATATGTGCCTATTGTACTGCTGTGCAGGGTGCCATGTCCTCTGTAGGCTACTGCATTCACACCATGCCTATCTGTCATCAATGTGCATGGTACTAGCAACATAGCGGGATATCCTAGGCAAGTTTGTTTGTGCATGGCACGTGTGTGCGGGACATATACTGGGTACTAGTAGGGTTGCATACTTTGTTTACCAGGCCTTTTGCCAGATGTAGGGGTATGGCTTGCCAACACAGTCCCATGGCTGACTGACAGCTGTACTCCTCGTGAGGTGGTCAATGTGTCATAAGATGGACACCATATAGGAAAACTACAAAATCTGCTCCCCAACATGTCCAATGGTAAGACACTCACAGCCACCTCTGCATAGGCTCTGACAGACAAACACACACTTGCCATGTCCTGTATACAAACTCCTACACCTACCATATCACACTGCAGCAATACGCTTTTAGGGTACGTGCTACGGGGAATGCTGGGTTGCAGCACGCCTACAGCTGTATCCCTAGGTGGCTGACAACAGCAGGAATGACAAAGGTGGTCATGTGATTTGTACAGAGAGTGCATACTCTACAAAGCACTGTACTTGTCTCACACAGGCAGACACACACACACTTGACATGTCTGGGATTAGAACACCGACCTAACTACTTTGTTACACTACATTACCCAGTTACAGAACGTGCTACCAAGATTACTAGGACATAGCACTCCCAGAGGAGTATTTGTAGGTGGGTGACATCATCAGCCTTGCCAAAGGTGGGTATAGGAATTGTATGGAGTGTGAGCAGTCTAAAAGCATTATTCAGTCCTCAGGCAGATGGGGACAATCACACACACACACACACACACACACACACACACACACACACACACACACACACACACTTGGCAAGCCTGGGATTAGAACACCAATTATTACACTACAGCATTATGCAGTTACAGAATGCGCTATCAAGATTACTGGGACACAGCACTCCAGGAGGTATATTTGTAGGTGGGTGTCATCATCAGCCTTGCCAAAGGTGGGTATAAGAATTGTATGGAGTGTGAGCAGTCTAAAAGCATTATTCAAGTCCTCAGGCAGACGGGGAAAAACACACACACACACACACACACACACACACACACACACACACACACACACACACACACACACACATCAGTGGTGGGAACGGAACACCTGCCTATCTACAGATCACTATTACAATACTATATAGTTACGAGTAATGCCACACAGACTACACATTTCAAGGCTGTCATTATGACCTTCTAGGAATGCAGACATCAACAGGGATGCTGGCAGTTAAGATGTACATACCTGTGAACCTGTGTGCTTAAAGTAGGAATCCATCCTGACCTGGAGTATGCCCATATGTGGAATGGACGACTACTATCACTATACAGGGTTACAATGGCCATGCCCATACACAGATGCACATAACCGACACAAGGTGTCACTGGGCATGCTCATACACTTAGTACCACAGGGCTGTTCGGAATGCACTATGTGTCCATCTACACAAGGTTATACTGGGCATGCTCATACACTTAGTAGCACAGGGCTGTCTGGGATGCACTCTGATTTTAAACACGGAAGGCCACAGTTGCCATGCTATTACAGTTAGACATAAAGAACACATTGTAATGGGCTCTGGTGTTAGTAGTTGTCATTATTAGCAGGAACGCTGCTCTACATATATCGGTCTTTTACACAATGACTGCTGCTGTCCATCACCTTAGAAGTACCATCCTATACCAAGCACAATACCACCACTCACAGTGATGTCTTGCTAGGAGTGGAAACTGCTTGACCAACACAATGAGCCTTGCTAGCAGTGGCAACTGCTTGACCAACACAATGAGCCAATGTCCTGCTGTAAGTACGAGGTTGTCCAGTGTTTGTCATTCTGGGATGGCATGACTAACAGTAGACAGGCCTTTGACACATATCACATGCATCCATGATTCAAGGGAGTGGGGATAATACCCAAGTTGCATCTGCCCATATAGTGCCATTCCAAGGCAAATGACCTAAACACAGGATAACACCCTGAAACCTAGAGGACAACTGCATTGTATGCTTATGCTAACCAGTGCTAGATGTGTAGTGTCCATAATCACAGCTGCTCACTGTAGATCCAACAATGGGGAGTACTGACATCTGTGCAGTGAGGAACACCTGGCTGAAGGCTTTGCAGTGCACAATATCACTACCACCATATACCTCAGAACCAGACATGTGGGCCATAACACAGGTACCGACCGCTCCAGGTGGTGGTGTCCCCAAATACACAGAGGCCACTCACATGTACTAACCGGTACCCCTACGAAAGGCATCACAGATGAGTCAGGTGCAGGACACAGTGTTAAATGTTGCATTCTAGGATGTAAACCTCAGACACCATCATGCCCTCGGACCACCAACACATATCCATATATGTTGTAGGACATATAAGAGTACACCACCATATGACCCTTAACCAGTGGACTGTACCAAGCTCTACATCAACTGTAGAGAGTACCCATGTACTGACACAGTTGCAGCGTGTGTTAAGCAATGCAATGATACCACTGTCTGTAACCAGGTCAGCTGTACACATACCAGGGGCCCTCAGTTATTTACAGCATTAGCAGATGACTGTTGCTGTACACCAGTACGCACCCTCATGTTTGGTTATGACATACATGTACCTGCCCTGGATATGTACATGCCACACACACACACACACACACACACACACACACACACACACACACACACACACACACACATCATACATGTAAATAGCATAGCTGTTGTTGTCCTTTGTGCAGACAGGTGACTACAGCCATTACACACATGCACATGGAATGTAGGCCCATGGCTGCTGAATGCTAATAGCACATAAGGTGGGATATCAATGTTGACAGAGGTAACATTCCCTCTGTACCGCTCATCTATTACACCTATTATATCATACAACAGTCCATGTGTCATGTATGTCATTGCACACATCCACCAATTGCAATGCCTACAAACATGCCCAAATGAAAGGATTGTAGGACCTACACACATGTACATGTAGTGGTGTGCATTCAGATACCATGTGTGTGCAGTTTCTGATGTATGCAGGTGACGTGCATCTTAGTACATCATGCAGTTGCAATGCAGCCTCAACATTGTCAACTGTATATGGTGATATGCTGAATGTACGGAAAGATGTACCTCAGGTATGGACAGATGTGTGGAAATAACTAAGTGGTGGGGCATCTTTGCAGATGGATGTTTGCTGAGAACAGCTCACATGTGTGTCACAAATGGTCCTACAATAACCTGTGTAACTGGTAAGCAATGGTTTTGTTAATTGAAGTACATAACACACAACATAGACAGTGGTCAGGGTGACACCGAAGGTAAATCACTTGACACCTGTAACAGTTAAGATGTCCCGTGTGCATATATCAGCACTGTTGCCAAAGGAAGCATCAGTACACTTTGTAATGTGTGCAATACTGCTGTAAGTCTGTCATACATATCATGAGCTAGGCAGGTGTTTGATTCACAGTACTGGCATGTGTGGTTGCATGTGTGTCCATATATGTCACGTATGGTGGGGAATACATCTCAGTTGTTACACACTCTCCTGTACACTAGTGTACACATCTGTACAGACTGCAATGTAGAAAGCTGGATATAGGCAGGGGCGTGTATCTCACACATGTGTGGTATCTGTATGAGTGTGACATAGGTGTATTCAATAGTGGATGCCACAGTGTGTGTATGTGTGTGTGTGTGCGTGTGTGTGTGCGCATGTGTGTGTGTGTGTGTGTGTGTGTGTGTGTGTGTGTGTGTGTGTGTGTGTGTGTGTGTGTGTGTATGGCTGTCTGGTCCCTGGAGTGAGGATGTATGTTACCATACTGAACTGATAAGACCCCGCTTCCCATCCAGGCGATGCAATCTACTGTCCGTGTTGATATCCCTGATCTTAGGCCATACTGACTACCTGTACATGTGTATTCTCTATGGCGCGTCATGTAGGTGCACAGTACTGTAATGATGAGTTTCACATAGACAGGGGTCCTCACCTCAACCATAGCAACTATGTGTGAGTGTGTGTTACTGTGTTGGTGAATCCGTGAGTGTGTGGGTGTGTTACTGTGTCACTGAATACATGTGTGTCAATACCTGAATGTGTGGGTGCAGTTGTGTGTTGGCATCCTGTCATGGGAATGTGTATTACTGCTTCCCAATGAGGCATCACACTTCTTACTGGTCTCTACCTTTGTAATCAGCTAGACCGCTCTCTTACCTCACCACTCCATGTAACTGTACCTGTAATGTGTCCCAGTATGGATGTCACGTCTGTAGCCACAGTAGCTTAATTCACAGCTATCATGCTCTTGGATCAGTAGACGTGTTTGGAACGTGGGACATTCTCACTGTTATGTGGCAGCTACACGGTGCATGCTGGTATATTCATACATACCTGTGAGTAGTCCACATTGGCATATGGGACCCTGACTGCAAACACTGACATCCACTGGCACGTGCAATTAGACCTGAAGGAGGAAAGCAGAACATCATGACCAACATGCAGTTACTGTTGTTACACAAGACACATACTGTTAGTACGAAATACATTGTACATCTGTAGTACATGGTATGTCTGCTGCCTGTCAACAGTACTCAACAATTGTAAACTACACTTATCTTCCTAGTCTGTTCACCCTGTGCATCAGACCATATGAGCATGTCCCTGCACTGATGGTGTGGATGTCAGGGATGCGGCACAGGCATCATTATATGCAGAGGGTGATAATGTTTGCCAGAGGCCTAGGCTGCACCATTGGATGACATCATGTGTGTGGGTTAGGGCCCTTGATCTAATTGGGCATGTGTGGAAGTTATGCATTTGTGTGTTGCAGTGCCCTACATATCTTTCCGGTGTGTGCGTGTATGTATGCACACAGTTCTGACATGTGTCTGGCCTACACAGGGGTATTATTGACAGCTGTGGACTGTACAGGCCAGGTTTTACAGTTCACGGTGTCCGGCCATAGACATGTGACCTGTGCCTACCAGGGGTTGCACGGGCACTACCAGGCAGAGGTGCAGATTGAGTACTGTCTGATGACACTTGTCCACTGGAACCGTGTCTCTGTTGGGACTGTCCAGGGCCACGTGCACATGGCCTGCTGTGTCATGGTGTGGACAGCACAGCACCAGCTGCACTGCTGCTGCTACCGCCACTATGGGAGCAGACATGTGAGGTAGCTAGTTCACGAAGACCTGAAATAGGTGATGTAACAGGCCTACGTCCACATGCCCGATGCCTCACTCCTACCAGATGTTCCAACACAGACAGCTCATGCACGTGGATTGTCATGCCATGGTCAAGGACTCCAACCATGTCACCCAACCATCTATCCAAAGCTTCAGCAATCTGCTGTTGAGCATTTACCATTGCCTGGATGTTGTTGTTTAAAGAACGGACAGCAGCCCTCTGAAGCCTCTGATCTTCTCTGTTGTGCCATTCAGCACATGCCTGTGCCTCCATTACAGCCTGAAACATGCATCTGGTGACACCAGCTGCTGCGCTCTGTCTTGCAGGGGCATGTTGCCCAGAGGTCCTCCTATGAGCAGCACTGGCCACGTGCCTGTGTGGGGCACCACCAGTCAGTTGGCTGACACCATGGTGTGCAGGCACACCTTCCATAGCCCCCACACTTTCCTGTTCCAAGCTACCACATGCCAACTGTCCTTCATCTATGGCCACTGGTGATGGGGTATGTGTAGGCATGGGATCTGTGTGCGGGGATGAAGGGGATATAGATGGAATGACAACCAATTGCACAGATTCAGCCCCTGACAACTCTGCCTGTGCCTCAATCATGCATTCATCATCACTGCTAGAGTCTGTGGGGACACTAACATCAGCTGGACTGCAGAAGGGCAACGCACCTACATCACCTGTGAGGGACAGACAAGAACTGTACATTACAATCTATGCAATAGACACAGACACACACACAGACACACACGCTATGGCACCCAACATGTATGTGATATGACAGAAGGCATGCAACATGCATGTGATACGGCAGACAGCATGCATCGCAGACATAATAGTGGTAGTTATCATACATCCCTGGGTTGCACACAACAGCATGCATGCGTCATAGCAGAAGGCATGCAAATTATACAATCATAGTAGTAGTTAGCATACATCCCTGTGTTACACCATGTAGACCAGCACAGGTTAACAGTACACCTGCCTGATGTGTGGCATATGACATGTGATCTGCTGACGTGTGCAATGACATGCATACATGTTTGACACAATGGTGTCCTGTCAAATATACAGTGGGATAATGGTGTCCAATGCAGTGTTGTCTGTCCACCCTACAAATATACTGCACATTTAGCTGATGTGCCTGGCCATTGTAGGGAATCATGAGGTGTCTCTATTGCTATACAGTGTGAGTTACAGACACAGTTCATAGACATGACTATGTTCAGATACAATACATATATACTGTGGAATGGTGACCCACGTCACTGAAGTGTATACACACTAAACCATGATGTGGAATGTGTGACACAGATCACTAAAGGGTATACGGATGACACCCCTGCACATCTACAACCATATTGCTGCTGCCTGGCAACTATGGCCAGACATGGCGAACACGTCAGTTCACTATGTCCCACATGACATCTGTGTACCACACAAACACGAGGAGCAAGTATGACACTGATGTCCGACACCAGCAAGGGGAATGTACTGTATCTGTGGGCTGATGTGGATACTGTACAAGTGGCTGCTGTCATGCCGTGACACACTCAAGATGTTCAACACATCTTATGTGGTGGATTGATGTCATGCCTACACAAGATGTCTAGTGTTCCACATCTGCAATATAACCATTACACAAAGGCCATAGTTGGACCATGTGTATCCATTGTACGACAGGGTGCACACACAAGCACATCACATCTACTGTGTGTGTTGCTTCATGTCTCTGGCCATCCTCCATGGCCATGTGTGTACATGTGCTGGCCAAATTATTGTGATGGGCACCTATTTCACATGTCTGTATTGTCCCATATGACATACACCCATAGATGTCATATGCTCCACTGACGACAGGGTTATGCAGACAAAGGGTGGTATGTTTGGTATGTGGGATATGTTGTTCAGGATAGTTAGGCAGTGTTGCAGCCAGGCCACTAGATGTCATGGACATGTCAAGACAGCACATCACATTGTTTGACATTCATAGCAGGGCTATGATCCACACCAGTGAATCCTGTGGGCTGGCCATACTCCAGCTCACTGTGTAGTACTGTTTGTATTCCCCATATGTGTAGTTCTGATCTGTAGTACATGTCCCTACAGTGAACAGCACCTCCACCAATGTATGCAAAGCTGTCCACACATCTGGCACTGACAGTTTGTGAGGATTCATGCCGGTGATTCACATAGTTTGCAAGTGTTACACATGGGTAGCCATTGTGATGCATTGCAGGTCTGACCTGTATATTGTGACAGGACCATACATTATATGTACATGTGGTAAATGGCCACATGGCAGATAGATCTGTGCATTACGATGCTTGATAAATAATAATAGTCTCACTTGCAACGGGCTGCTGTCGCAGTGGAACGTCAGAGGTACCTAAATAGGAGTAACACAGCAGTATGAGCATTATCCATGCAAGGGCGGTGCCTCCACCGACCCTGGAAATTACCGTCCCATTAGCTTGACAAGCCTTATCTGCAAAGCCATGGAGAGGATCATAATGGAACTCATAAATAAAGACATAGGGAACTTGCAGACTTTGGATCCATCCCAGTTTGGCTTTGTCAAAGGCAGATCATGCCTTTTAAACTTGGTTGACTTTTTCGAAACAGTCACCAAGGCCATTGATGAGGGAAAGGCAGTCCATACAGCCTACCTTGACCTAGCAAAGGCCTTCGACACAATACCCCACTCAGGTATCATCGAAAAACTCATCAGCTTGAATGTAAACCCATACATCACAAGATGGGTTGCAAACTGGCTAAGTGACAGAACCCACAGGGTCAGAGTTGCTGGAGCCATGTCAGACTCAACGCCTGTCACAAGTGGTGTCCCACAGGGCTCAGTCCTGGGTCCACTCTTGTTCGGCATCTACTTTTCTGAAGTACAAGCAAACACAGGAGGGTTATGGCTGACAAAGTTTGCAGATGACTGCAAACTGGTAGTCGAAAACACATCTGACACAGATATCCTTCAGAAGGGCCTCACAGAAATGGATAACTGGTGCCAGAGCCATGGCCTAAAGTTAAATGCCAAGAAATGCATAGTCATACCCTTCGGGAAAAACAAGGTTACCCCTAGCTACCATATAGGTGGCAATCCACTGAGCACAGAAGAAGTCATCAGGGATCTGGGGACCCAGGTTGACAGTAGCCTTCGTTTGACACTCATGTTGCTAAAGTAGTTAGGAAAACCTTCTACATTGCCCACCTGATCATGAAGGGATTCACATCTAGATCAAGGGAGGTCATCGTCCCCTGTACTCATCACTCATAAGACCTATGATTGAGTACAATGCCCCATTCGGAATGTATCTGACCCGACACGTGCAGCAGCTGGAAAGGCCCCAAAGTTCCTCACCAAAAGGATAAAGGGTCTCAAAATATGTCTTATGCTGCCCGACTGAAAGAACTCCAGCTCTATTCAGTCTCATACCGCCGCTTGCTCAGAGGTGACCTGTGCCTGACATATAAGGCCATGTCAAACCCTGATTTGATGAATATGCTTCACCTCAAAAATCTAGATCCCTCAGAACCACAAGGGCGGGAGACTTAAACCTTGACACGGTTATTAATAGAACGTGCTGGAGGGACAGATTCATCACCCAGAGACTCCCTATGCTGTGGAACAAAATCCCGGTACATGTGAGGCAGAGCACCTCGCTGGCCTTGTTCAAGAGGAATCTTGACCAATGGATGGGGGATCGCAGATATACCCCAGGGATTACTTCAGTGTCACTGCTTGACAGAGGCACAGCAAAATAATGGGCATAGTTTTATTCAAACTAAAGGGGTGGCGAAAGCTAAATAACTATGGGCTAGGCTTATAAATGCCCTTGGGCAGATAGCCTAGTATGAACCTATGAACCTATGAACCTATGTATGATAGCTACAGGGTGCAATGTGCATGTTAATACATACACCAGTACATTAGACTATACTATGGTGTATGCACATGTGTGCATACACAGAGTAGCATACTATAGTGTGTATACATGTCTTGCATATGATGTTACATTACATATTGTACAGTGACACATGCAACTATATGGAATATAGTTGTTATAGGTTCAGTAGTAACTTACCAAGCAACTCCAGGCTCGGTGGTTGAAAGACACCCACCTCCGCAATATCGGCTAAGGCTTGTGGATGTTGTTCTGCAGGTGTACCCAGGTTGGCCAGTAGCTCCTTGGCACATGTGAGTGGGGGCTGGGTTGGTGGTCCACCACCTGTTGCACCTTGTTCCCTGGCGATTGCATTTGCACACTGTTTTGCCCATCTAATGAGGTCTGTACAGTGTCTGTGCACCTGCTGGTATGTGCAGTTGTGGCCACCCACATCATTAACCCTCTTGCAAAGTTCCATCCACAGGGCATCCCGCTGCTGTGCATCCTGTGGCACATGGCTGAACAGAATATCATGATTGTCATGTAGGTATGGGATGAGGGCCTCATCCTCCAAGCAGGTATAAGGGGGTAGCCTTGCACACGGCATACCTGGAAGACATAATGATGGAGACAGGTCACAGTAACTCACAGAGACATACAGAGCTACAGCTAAACATACATGTATATCACATTTATTATGATTAAATAGTTGCCTTTGCAAATCTACATGACACTGACACCACTGACATGTTTGTGTCACATACGTGACACTCAATGGTGAGTGGATATTATCACCATATATGTGTGTGTGTCACCTGATTATATTGCTCATACTCCATGTGGATGCTGTCTTGATGTGGGCATGTCTGTTTGCCTGTACTGGTGTTCCTACCTATCAGCACATGGCTGGATGTGTCCACATTAATGCAGTCGACCTTGATGCTGTGTATATGTCACATATAAAGACTTACACTGCCTTAACGGACATGACCTGTGACCCTGCAGACTTGCTCATGGAAGGTTTTACATGTACGTGTTCTGCCATGTACATCTACATGGCACTGTACAGCAATTCAACATCCTACCATATATCACCTGTGTTGCACATGTGATACACATGGGACACTGGCTAGCCAGATGGCATTTGCAGGGATGGATATCAACTACAGCATGTACAGTCAAAGTCAACTAGTAGGCTATATGCCCTGGGCCATGTATGAATCTAGGATGAAAGGTTACCTGGCTGTAGCTGACAGGTGGGTCTCTGGGGCCAGGTGGAGCAGTGCCACATAACTGATCCATAGGGTTAATGATACATTTACCATGCGGTCATCACACCATGTCTGAGGGGAGATGATGTGCAGCTTTGCTGGACAGGAATGCATAGTATGGCAGGACTATGTAAAGTGTATGTGACAAGGATCTGTCCAGCATGTGGTGATCCTAGTACTAGGAAGGTGGATGTCCATGAAGTATGTGTTTGAGATCAGGATGTGTACGTGTAGCATGTCCAACATCACTGGGTTGGACATGGATTTATTCAGGGTATGCATCATGCTACATAGTGGAGATGGGGAATGGGAAGGCTGCTGTAGGCCATCTGAACATGGCCAATACCCCTTAAAGGAAATATGTGATCTGATATGGGTCACTTGAGTGTTGTGTATGGCTGGACAATGATCTCTATATTCATGGATGGCACCCTGTCATGATTAGGGTTGCCATACACGACTACCTGACAGGTGTGGTGACATAGCTATCACAGGAAAGGCAGCTGCCCAGCTGCATCCCTTACACACAGTGTCCATTATGTTGACCGCTGCTTAGGCGGTAGTTCATGGGTACAGGGTTATTAACATAGGGGTGACAATGTAATATGTAGCTGTCAGATTGTGGCCATATGTCACACACACCTCACCCACAAAGCCCCTTCTGTATGTTGTCCACAACACTCTGAGTCGGCTATTGCTCCTAGGTCATAGTCATTCTCATACTTCAATAGGCAGATGCCTTCTGTTATTCTGTGTGGTATGGACTACAATGAGGGGGAATACAATTAAATAACCCTGTCTTACTGTAGCTGGCACTGGTGTGATGCGCATGTATTATTCAGACACCTTCTGTAGTGTTGGTTCTGCCAGCAGTCCCATTGCAAAACACTCCTGTGACATAGGAATGTACATCTAGTATACCGTGTGTAGGTGGAACACAGTATGGGTCATAATGTCCTATGACCTTGCAAGGTTATGATATGCAGTGTGAAATCAACCTTACTGTCATCAACATCTGTACTGCTGACATCAAATAATTTGATCAAGGTTCATGGCCATTCAGACCAGACTCAGCAGGGTAGTAGTGCAGTACTTCCCATTATCAGTGGTGTCTCCCCCTTTGTGGGTTGTGATACCTGTTGGTGTGCACCATTCAGTGTGTACACAGCCTGACATGAAGCTATGTTTTACATGATGCGTATGTGGAGAGCAACTTGTTTTGCCATATGTGTATGATACACCCTGGGATGTGGACAGGTCCCATGCAGCCTGAGTGCAGCTTGTACCTGCATAGTTGTGGGTACAGGGGCTCTGTGGTGTACATGGATATATGATTGTGTACCTGTTGGGGGGGCAGTGTGTTTATGTTATCCAAGACCTTATCTGGATTGCTTATTCATGCTCAGCACTTGTTCACAACTTGTAAGCACTACGTAAGCTACTAATTACTATAGCACTCAATCTTCCTCATTACCTAGAGGTAAACAGGTTTTGTACATACTTTTCTCACTTGCTTAGAGTAAAATAGCTCTTGTACTCACTTTCTTCACTTATCTAGGGGAAATTAGTTTTATATTCAGGCATGTCCAAGGGTCAGTGGCCAGTGTTCTCTCCTGTCTATCTGATGAATCTGGACATCTTGAGGCAATGTAGACATTGCCTCATGTACACAGACAACCCTGTCCGCCTACCACCCAACACTACAACCTGTGAGAGATGCACTTATTTAGCCAAACTGGAGGTAAAGCTCTCTCCAACCAAGCCTGACCCTGACAGTCATGTGGAGAAGGTAAACATTCCCACCACAACACACTCATCACATAGTCTCACAGAATCTACCCCACCATTAATTGAGAAAACTACTCGTGTACCAACTCATTAGCTCAATGCTTTCTGGAATTCATAAACACCAATGCCCTAGATGAACTTATCCACACACCCACCAGGGGTAACAATATCCTAGACCTAGGCATTACCAACATGAGTGACTGGTGTTCTACACCTAAAGTCAACTCCTCGTTGGTCCGATCCAAACATAAGCTGGACACCCTTGATATCCACATCCTGCCCCCCACCCCCGATTAAGGGAACCACAGTACAATATCTCTACAAAGCCAGCTTCATGCTTTTTAAGACAGACGTGATGAACTTCATGACACCCATGCAGATGGACAATACTACACAAATGCACTCTATAAGCACTTACACGAGTGCATGGATCGTGCTATCCCAAACAGAACCAAAACGCTATACTCCTAATTAAGGAAGCCAATCTGGTGATCCCCTGCCATAAACAAACTGTACAACAGAAGGAAGACACTGTTGCAAAAGAGATTACAATCCCATGTGTGGAGGAGCTCCCTGGTCAGCCTCAGTAAGAAGGTGAGATCCCTTATAAGATCCTCCAAAGCTAGCTATGGAAACAAAAATGCCACTAATTCCAATGACAACCACAAAGCATTCTATAGCTATGTCAAATATCTTGATGTCAACACCCAGATCTGCTCTGAGTTACAGCACAAAGGCACGAACATTACAGAACCAACTGATATTGCCAACATCCTGGCAGATAGGTTCAGTGCTACTTTTCCCCCCTCTCACCCCTTAAAGGGCCCATATCTATACATGAAGAGTGTAGAGTCCCTGTAATCACAACTACACAGGTAAAAGCTGCACACTCTACATCCAATATCACAGCATCTATGGGACCAGACAACATCCCAGGCTGCGTTTTACACGAACTTCAGAACGTAATGGCTCCCCACCTACGCACCATGTTCAATAATAGCCTCGCATCAGGCTTTGTGCCCACTGAATGGCACACAGCAACAGTTATCCCACTCCACAAAGGTGGCACCACAATGGACCACGGGACCTATTGCCCTATAGGCCTGACTAGCCTGGTCTGCAAGGTTATGGAGCACACCATCATGGATCTCATTCACAGAGATATTGGGTACCTCCAAACCTTTGACCCCTCCCAGTTTGGCTTTGTTAAGGGCAGACCACGTCTCCTAAACCTGGTGGACTTCTTAGAGACAGTTACCAAGGCATTAGATGAGGGTAAGGAGGTCCACACAGCCTACCTTGATCTCTCAAAGGCTTTCAACACCATTCCCCATTCTGGTATTATCGACATACCCATCCACCTGAACATTAGCCCCTACATCATGTGATGCTTTGCAAAGTGGCTCACAGACAGAACTCACACAGTGGGAGTTGCATACCCTAGGTCCGACTGTATACCAGTTACAAATGGCGTCCCCCAGGGCTTAGTCCTAGAACCCCTCATGTTCGGTATATAATTCTCTGACGTACAGGCAAGCACACGAGGGCTTTGGCTGAAAAGGTTTGCAGACGACTGCAAACTAGGGGCCATAATTGATAGACACCCTCCAGAAGGGTCGCACTGAGACAGATACCTGGTGTCTATATCATGGCCTCAAGCTGAATGCCAAAAAATGCACAGTCATCCCCTGTGGATATAACTAATTACCCACGGACTACCACATAGGTGCTAGTCCCCTACATGCAGAAAAGGTAATAAGGGATCTGGTAACCCCAGTAGATAGCAATCTCTCCTTTGATACCCATAATGACAAGGTGGTTAGAATATCCTTCTATGTGGCCCCCCTAATCTCTAATGGGTTCGCATCCAGAACAAAGGAGGCCATTGTGCCTCTCTACTCATGACTTATTAGACCCATTAAAGGATACAACACCCCATTTGGGATGTACCTTACAAGACAACTGCAACAGCTTGGAAGACCACAACAGTACCACACTAAGAGGATTACTGACCTCAAACATATGACCTATGCAGCCCAACCTAAGAAACTTCAGCTATACTCGGTTGCATACCACATACTCACGGGTCATCTCTGCTTGACATACAAGGCCCATGTCCAAACCAGTATTGCTGGATATGCTCCACCTAAACAGAAGCCCCTGAGAGCCACATGCTCTGGGGATATACACCTAACCACAACAATGACTAGGATGTGCTGGACGGATAGATTTCTGACCCGGTGACTCCCCATGCTTTGGAACATGATTCCAATGTACATCAGGCAGGGCCCCTCACTAGCACTCTTCAAGGGAAACCTTGACGGTTGGATGGGAGACAGACATGTACCCCGGGGATCAGTGCAGTGGCTCTGCTGGACAGAGGCACAGGGAACTAATGGCTCTGCCATTCAGAGGTACAGGGAACTAACCTAAGGGGGTGGTGAAAGCCAACACACTCTAGCTAGGCTTATAAATACCCTTGGGCAGACAGCCTAGTACCTACTTTTGCACTTATTATATGTCTTATGTGCATGGATAGTTAACTATCTCTTCCATTTTACTTTGCTATCATGCTGATAAACTGTTGGGTGACTACAAGTCATATGTATCCTGTTATTGTGTATTGTAAATGCCAATAGACATAACTAATGTTTGCCTAACATAACAGTAATGCTGTGTAGCCTGTAATACATATCTGCCTACAATACTGTACATTACACAGCTATTGGCACAATATCCCACAATGCAAATCATAATTGCACAGTGGGCCAACCTTCAACATGTTATTCTCAGTAATACACCCATACATATGCCTGCTGTTACAATATATCAACACATACTATCCCCTGTTATAGCACATACTTGTTGGACCAGCCCTGCCACTGACCCTGGCTGGTGAGGAATATTTAGGTTCAAAGCCCTTATATAGCATCCCTTGTGGTGTATGCAATGTTTGCCTTGTGACCTACAGCAGTACACGCATAAATACTACAAGCGTTAATATGCTCAACAATACATCACTACAAGATAACTGTTTGCACTATATGGATTGCAGGTACTTTAGATATTACAGAACAGGTACTACATACACAGACATACTGAGTGTTCTACATACCTTATTAGTAACCCGAGGTGTTGTTGACTGTTAATTCAATCCTTTTCAGTTTGTGTTTCAATCTTCTTTGTAACGTTCTGCTGGTATATACAGATGGTTTGAATGTGTGACAAGCCATCCTTTTATAGTTAAATATCGGTAACATGTGCTATCCTGACCACCAATTGGTGTTCCAAAGTAGTTAATTAGATGCACATCAGCTGTGCAGCTACTCCATTAGCCAATGCCATAGCAACAGTGGTGTATAACTGAGTACTCCACTTGGGCGTTGTCTGTTTGCCTTACTTTCGAGGAAGACAGCCTGGATGTGTTGTTTGTGATTTATTTCAACAGCTATATGGAGACAGACAGAGATATATTAGCTTCATAACCCCCGTGGATTGTGTGTAATGGCTAGAAGATATTGTTCTACATGTGAGTACAACTGTTATATTTCAGAACATTGCTACTTATGCAGGGTTTGTTTGTACCTGATACTTCTGCAGATGTTTCAGTCTGGCAAGGATGTTTGGGCAGCTCAAGGCTGTATGGCTATGCATGAACTGTTAGGTGGTTTACAGTGTGCTCACCAGACATCCTTGGTTTGGTGTACATGTGTATCATACTGTACTGTTAATCAGTAATTGGTAACACCTCCCGGTGTACACACAACCCTCTGAAATGGGATTAGTGCAAACAAACCCTGTAACATCAGCAGCTGTTCCATTGTATAACAGCAACTATTTCACATAGGGCCATGTTAGTGTGTCTCTGACAAGGTATGTTAAGGCTTCTGCAGATGTCGTACAGTGAGTGAATGATTTGTGATGTTATTACAGTTTGTATTGTAATTTGTTTGGGTGTGGGGGTGATGTTGGTTGGTGTACATAGCAGATGCAGGTGTGTAAGAACTGCTTTTATACATTATCGATATGTGCGTGAGGGTTCCTTCCTTATTTGAACACCTATCCTTAAGTGGACTAATACTATGGTAATTGCAGGCTGATTCATTAAGGCACTGTTAATTGGTTCCTTTATAGCATGCAGGTGATGTTAGGCCTTGAATCCTTTCAGCAATACATCTGAATGTAATAAAGTGTTGCTACATGAAAGCTGTGTATTTCTGTCATAGGTATCTGTAGTCATTGAAGTTGTGTTGGTGACTGACCCTCTTTGGCTAGGGTTGCCACCTTTTCAAATGGCCATAGTGGGATATTTTCGGGACACACATCAGATTTTACAGGCCAACACAAACCCATGGTCAGTACAAGGGATAGAACTTTCCTTTTTTGCCTAAATATAAGCTTATTCTTGTATCAGTTTAGTTGCTTATCCTATTTCTTGTAACATGTAGGTATTTTAGATACAGAAAGAACTATTGTATGCAACTATTACATTACATATGGGACATAATTATGTCCTACAATCTCAGGACATTTGCCACGTTTAATATTTTTGGTCAGGACACAACCGCCCAAAGAGGGACTGTCCATCGCAAAGTGGGATAGGTGGTAACCCTATCATTGGCTCATGTCCATAGCACATATTTGTAATAGTGTATAGGCATATACTTTCCATATCCTTTGTTCATAAAGTTTGGTCATGGCGGAATGTGTGATTGCTATGGTCCATGTTATACTCATATATGAACACTTCAACCGCTGTATACGGGATACCTATGGAATCCCAAAACCACACAATTCCGACGCCCACAGTACCGGGCCTAGACTCCCATAACCCACATTACCAACAGTGACAGTGACTCGCAAAAGTAACACAAACATGGAACACACACACGCACACACAGACACACTGCTACCCACCACATCCAAACAAACCATCCTACACTACGTATGAGCAGGTGGGCAAGCCTCCCTACACCCCCCATGTGGGTGTCTGCACCCCCCACACCCTTTTTACTTTAATATTCTACCTCCTAGATCACACAAACAGACACACAAAGCAAACCCACACCCACACATTACAGTCCCCCAGGAACACACACCACACCCAGAACACATACTTACACACACTACAGCCCTCAGAAACACACTTACACACAGTAACCTACCTGAACCGCAACACCAGAAGCACTGACTAAATGTCCCTTAACATCGGGAGTTTAAACCTTGCGCTTCTGTTTTTTCGGTACTGTGGTCTTTCGGATTTTAAGCCTTGTGATTACACGCATCAGTATGTCAAGCAGTCGGTATGTGGTAGGTGTCCCATTTATATGTACCTCCATGGTTATGTGGATGTTGTTAACCTATCTATATATCTACATATATATGTATATTCCCATATATCGACATCTCTCTCTCTCTCTCTCTCTATATATATATATATATATATATATATATATATATATATATAAATATATATATAGTGTACACCTTTAATTGGGTACATGCCGGTTTGTCCTATTTCCACACATTCCTACCTTTTGTGTTTTAACCTGTCAGTATACACAACTGCCATTGGTACATCTCAGGTAGCTTAGTGGGAGGTTATTGTGAAGATTGTGTACATGGTTACGTGTTCTAACCCTGGCAGTGGTAATTTTACCTGTCAGAGCAGGCACTGGTAGTGCAAGGGTGATTAACACACATTTCAGCGGTTGTGTGTTCCAAATGTTGATTATTCTGTGGAATACTACCTATATATGCAAGCTGTGGTTAAGGTATACTATGTAACATGTAAATCATCTGAGAAGATTCCTGTCATGGATACTCCCCATTATTTGGAACTACATCCCTGATTACATTATACGAAACCCCTCACTAACTCTCCAGGGAATCCTTGCAGAGTGGGTGGGGAACAGTGGATACACCCCAGGGATCCCACAATTGGCTCTGCTCCACAGAGGGACAGTTAGTTAATCAATGGGGTGGCGACAGCAGACACTTTCTGGCTATGCTTATGAGTGGCCTCAGGCAGTTAGGCATGTACCTACCTATGTCTCTATGAACCTATACATACAGTATGGACACATGCTGATAGCTTAATTTACTGTTCAGGTATTGACTTACCTTGTGCCAATGGCAGTTGTGTGTACAATAGTTGAGGGCTACCTATGAAGGATGCACACAGTAGACCACCTATACATGACAATTTACAGGTGGTCGTGTGTGTGTGCCATCCATGTTTGCTGTGTGTGCAGGTGGAGAAGGGTGTCAGTCCATAAGTGCCTACACTGTCATTGTGTGTGCTATACGTTCCCTCTTTGCCAAGGCATGGGCATACTGGGCATGCCTCCGTCTGCCTACTGGGGCTGGCACAGGGTGTTTGTGGTCTGAGTCCCACTGTGCCTGCGGGGCCCTTGGCAATGGTGGTGGGCTGTGAGGGCCTTCACCATTCTGTCCCTGCTGCAGCTGTTTCCGCAGGATCATATTGTGTAGCATGGCACATACTATGAAGATGTGGGCACACGTGCCTGGAGAGTACTGCAAGGCTCCACCAGATATGCCCAAGCAATGGAACTGTGATTTCAGCATCCCAAACATGTGCTCTATGATGATTCTGGTTTCTGAGTGTGCCTCATTATAGCATTATTGCATGGCTGTGTGTGCATTTCTGATGGGAGGTATCATCCACGGTTCCAGTGCATAGCCAGCATCCCCCACCAGGTGGCCATATGGGATGTCCCCCCTGGAAAATACCTGATACAGCTGTGAGGCATGCCAGATGTGGGAGTCATGATAGCTTCCAGGGCTGCCAGCACACACATCCATAATAATGCCCTGGGCATTGCACATGACCTGACAGTTGATGGAGAGGTATCCTTTGCAGTTTATGTAGTGCCTACCCTGCTCACCGGGTGGTGTCTTGATGTGTATGTGTGTGCAGTCTATTGCACCCAGTACCTCCGGGTAGTCTGCCACATGGTGGAAGAGATGTATATTGCTGGCCAACTCCTCCTGCGTTCGGGGGAAGTATATGTGCTCATTGGCATGTGGTAACATGGCATCCAGGAACTGGTTGAGTATCCTGGATGCTGATACCTGTAAGATCCCCATGATATCCCCAGTTGGCCTTTGAAAGGTACCTGTGGCTAGTATTCTCAAGCTTACACATACCTTTGTGTCCACTGAGATGGGTTCCTCTCTGTTACTTCTGGCTCTGAGGCGTAGCTGGCATAGCTCAACAAGTTGCTGTATGGTGTCCCTGTCCATCCTGTAATGCTCTACTATCTCCAGATCATGTAGCCCCTGGTAGGTTACCCTGGGTCTGAACACTCATAGGTTCATAGGTTCATAGGTTCATAGGTTTATACTAGGCTATCTGCCCTAAGGCATTTATAAGCCTAGCCCAAATTATTGTGGCTTACGCCACCCCTTATATGAAAAAATACTGTGCCCATTAGTTTGATGTGCCTCTGTCCAGCAGTGACCCAGAGATGATTCCCGGGGTAAACCTACGATCTCCCATCCACAGGTCTAGATTTCTCTTGAACAGAGTCAGCGAGGTGCTCTGCCTCACATGGACCGGGATTTTATTCCACAGCATAGGGAGTCTCTGAGTGATAAATCTATCCCTCCAGCACGTCCTATTTATATCCGTGCTAAGGTTTAAGTCGCTTGCTCTAGTGGTTTTGGTGGATTTGGATTTTTTGAGGTGGAGCATGTCCATTAATTCGGGTTGGACATGGCCTTGTATGTCAGGCACATGTCACCTCTGAGCAGGCGGTATGCGACTGAATAGAGCTGGAGTTTCTTCAATCTGGCAGCATATGACAGATTTTGGAGTCCCTTTATCCTTTTGGTGAGGAACTTTTGGGGTCTCTCCAATTGCTGCAGATGTCGGGTGAGATACATCCCGAATGGGGCATTGTACTCGATCATTGGTCTGATAAGTGAAGAGTACAGGGAACAATGACCTCACTAGATCTGGATGTGAATCCCTTCATGATCAGGTGGGCAATGTAGAAGGTCTTTCTAACCACTTTAGCAATGTGAGTGTCAAAGAAAGGCCACTGTCAACCTGGGTCCCCAGGTCCCTGATAACCTCTTCTGTGCTTAGTGGATTGCCACCTATATGGTAGCTTGGGGTTACCTTGTTTTTCCCGAAGGGTATGACTATACATTTTTGGCGTTTAACTTCAGGCCATGGCTCTGGCACCAGCTATCTGTTTCAGTGAGTCCCTTCTGAAGGATATCCGTGTCCGATGCACTTTCCACTATGGCGCCCAGTTTGCAGTCATCTGCAAACTTTGTCAGCCAAAGTCCTCCCATGTTGGCCTGTACTTCTGAGAAGTAGATGCCAAACAATAGGGGCCAAGGACCGAGCTCTGTGGGACACCACTTGTGACCGGCTTGGAGTCTGACACAGCGCCAGCAACTCTAACCCTGTGGGTTCTGTCCTTAAGCCAGTTTGCAACCCATCTTGTGACATATGGGTTTACATTTAAGCTGGCAGTTTTTCTACAATACCCGAGTGGGGTATTGTGTCGAAAGCCTTTGCAAGGTCAAGGTAGGCTGTATGGACTGCCTTTCCCTCATCAATGGCCTTGGTGACTATTTCGAAGAAGTCGACCAAGTTCAAAAGGCATGATCTTCCCTTGACAAAGCCAAACTGGGTCGGGTCCAATGTCTGCAAGTCCCCTATATCTTTGTTTATGAGCTCCATTATGATCCTCTCCATAGCTTTGCAGACTAGACTTGTTAAGCTTATGGGGTGGTAATTACCAGGGTCCGTAGAGGCGCCACCTTTGTGGAGTGGGACCACAGTTGCCGTACGCCACTCCTTGTTCTCCTCCTCCAGTGCCTGAGATGGTTGTCAGCATCATCCTTCACACCACTGTCAGTTTCCAACACATGCTGGTGAATCAAAGCTTTGGCAGCCCCTAACATGCACATATTAAAAGTTCCCCGTCTGTATACACCAATGGTGCAGAGTGTCTGGGAATACACAAGTGTGTGTGTGGGGCTTTCACACCTTATACTATTGTGCAATGGATGATGCTGGTGTAATTGGGTGTGTATGTACAATTCCAGCTGCAGGGTATCTTAATTATGGGTTTTACAGCAGGTACTGCTATTGGGGGCCTTTGGTATTGACTTACGCTCGGCTGCTGTAATTCATCTATTGCCCTTTACTTCTCTTTTCAACCTGATTCCCCTCCCATTGTCAGGCATGCAGCCAGCTGCCTGCTTTCTTCTTTTGTACTTTCACAACCCAGGATTGTGTTGCAAAATGTGTTATGTAGCTGATCTACTGCAGGCTTGCTATGCTCTGCTGTGACAGTTCTCTTTTCTTTGCAGTATGGCACCTCCCCTTTCCTGTTCTGCAGGTAGCTGCTAGCAACCTTATTAGCTGTTGTCAATGGCCCACTGTGAGTTCCAAGGTGTTAATTACTTATCTGTACTCCAATTACCATGCTGCAGCATTTCCTTATTGTCTTTCTGTATCCTTCCTGTTTCAGTTATGGTGCGTGCTGCACACAGCCGTTTACCAGGTTTCAAGCTTGTTTTCATCCACGTTCACATGCACTTTCGGTTACCTTGTGTGCTCTCAACTAAGCAAAGCTATGGCTACTTCCACACCGCTATCCAACAGGCAACCCGAATTAGCAATGCTCCAATGTACTTACAGCTATGGTGGCGCACCCCTCTCTTGATGTCATGATTACCTCCAGGCCACACCTCGGTATTGTACCGCTACACTGTGTGGTACATCCTTACGCTGACGGGGAGTATTACTTGACTCATTTGCATGGCATTGACTACTAATTCCTAGTTACTACACAGAGCACTGTCACAGACCCTTAGCAACCCTTGCACCATGGTTGTGGTGTGGCATGCGTGCCATTGACTATTATGGGGAATTCATGAATTGTGTTACATTGCAGTTTTATGGCATCTAAATATATTTTCATTGTGATCCCGTATGAGCACCGATGCACTGCGATTTTGCATTAGTGTGGCCATAACATTAAATGCTATTTTTTATGTGTTGTGCATTTTTTTATGCCATTGGCTATATATTTAGCCATTGGCATATATTAACATTATAATACATAAATTTGATCTGCTTTCATGGCTCCAATGTTATGTTTGAAAAAATGTAAACCTTTTTTTGGTTTACATTTCTTCATGCTTACGCTATGCCTGCACCATTTCATGAATCGCTATATACCTTCATTTGCATGCTACACTGCTGTGCATGTGGTAAATAGCATACATGCGCCGAGAGCTGCGCAGCTCTGGCATACGCTGGTAGTGCACGTGGAAACAGCTCATACCTGAATCGCTAGGCGGCCATATTTGGCATTAGATCACCGATGCTACTGTGGCACCTGGTGCAAGCTTCATGAATCCCTGGGTATGTCTAGTCAAAAGCTGGAATAAATTTGTGTTTACTATGGAAGAATATTTAATGTTAATTAAGATGGTAATTCTGCCTAAAATATCATTTGTTATGCAGTCAATAACATTGTCTCCACCCCAAAAAAAATAATGAAAAAGATTAATAACATCCTACTTAAGTTTCTTTGGCATCCAAATAAACCAATAGTTTCTTTTAATTGGCATACAAAAGGTTGGGATAAAGGAGGAATAGGTTTCCTTTATATTCAATTGTATGCGCCTTCATCTATTGTAAAAAATATTGCATTGTGGATAAATTCAAATATGTCAGGTATTATTATCTGAAAATAACAAACATATTACTAATTGTCATAAGCAAATAGTTCCTAGCAGTTTTGTCTGGCTAGTAAAAGATTATTTTTTAAACTGAAACATTTCTTCTAATCAAATTCCCTACATAAATGATATTCTTTCTTCCTTCCAGAAATTCATATATTTTAGTTATTGTATTAAAGACCTAGGGGGGAATTCAATAAAGCCTACACAGAGATATTTTCCATATAAGCAGAGTGGCATGGAGCTAACATGGAATTAAGCAGCTGTGCATGAGCATGCAGATACAGACGTGTCAGTGGCATGCAAGTTACCTCATAAGCAAGTGAATTGCATGCAAATGAGGTTGTTTTGCAATCCAAGAAGCAGATAGGTATTCATGCAGAACCTGTGTTGATGTTGGAAGTGTAGAGGGAAAATTTCCATGTACAGCCATGTAAAAATTGAACAGGAGCTGTAACAGCCCAATTAGAAAGTCAGAAATGTCATAGCAGGCACAGATATGTGCAAAGCTATGCCAGTTGAATGAAAAACGAATGCAAAATAATATAAAATAATGGATTATTTTAATGGGTCTATATCATATGAGCGAACTGCACAAATTGCGAACGCTCATAATATCAAATGCACTGGACCTCAAAGTGCTTTTTCTGAGATTGCGGTACAGTGAAGAATGGGATATTTGCCCTTTCCTCACTGTAGTGTGATCTCGGAGTTAGAATATATATTTAGCGGGGGTAGGGGTAGGAAGTTCGAGGTCCGGTACATTTGATATTATGAGCATTTGCAATTTGTGCGATTTACTCATATTATATAGACCCATTTTTAATACCCATATTAGGTTTGCATGGCACGCAGCGGCGCAGAAACATGCAGTTATACAAAATAAAATATTAGAAATCTCAATGAGTAAAAAGATGAAATAAGTGAGAATAATGCATTACAGGGCCTTTCATGCAGTATGTACAATGGTAGATATTTGTTGTTGCTAAGGAGGCAGGCCCTGGAATAGTGGAGTATCCCGGTTATGTGCAAGGAACTGTATGCAAATGAGCTGGGGTTACTGAATAGCAAAAATGGGCCACTGTGATCGTGGATAAAACCCGTGTAGCCCCAGAACCATGTTGGTGTCTGCAGAACAGATAGCTGACATGAAAAGAGGGTGTGTCACTATATATTTAAATGGATTGGAGCTCAATGGTGCCCATTTGCACAGTGCACCGCTCAGCTAAGCAAGGGGGTGTTTCCAGTGCTGCTAAGCTTTGTTTAGCTGCAAGTTGCCTGTTTTAGCTGGTTTTAGCTATGCTGAGTATGCCCATGCATGGGGATGTGTCCAGAATGCTGAGCAGTGTTTACAACAGCGCCGTGGGTTTGCTCGCCCCAGTGCTTAGCAGGGAAGGAATTAAAAAAAAAATGAAATAGTCTGGGAAAGCCAATCATGTCTAAATTACTGATAAGCTCTGTTCCACTTGAACTGGGCCATTCAAATCCCTCAATGATATATCCTGCAGGTGGAATGCATCATACTTGGCCAATCAGACAGGCTGTATCTGCAGCACAGCATTATAAAGTATGCATACATCCTACAATCTGATTTTTCACCCATATTCTGCACCATTGGAGTACAGACTTGATAATTTTAACTGAGAGAATGGTAGGGTCTGCTGATGCTCTGCTACATCTATATGTGCTAGAGGCTGAGGGCACTGCTGCTGCTGCTGCTGCTGCTGCTGCTGACAATAGGCCTAGACTGAGAAGGAAAAGAGTGTCCAGACCCAGTATGGCCTTCCAGGAGCTACATGAGCACTACAGGGTGGACAGAGACATACTACAAGAACTCATTGAGCTTTGCTGCCCTCAACCTAGACCCAGACCCAACAGAGGGGAACTCATCCCAGTGGAAACAACGGTATTTGTAGCCCTTAGAATACTAGCTACAGGTATTTTTCAAAGACCAACTGGGAACATGATGGGGGTCTCACAGGTATCTGTATCCAGGGTACTCCACAAGCTCCTGGATGCCATAAAATACATGCTAGTGAGCACATTTATTTACCCTGCACCCCTGAGGAGAGGGCCAGCAGTATGTGTCTCTTCCACTATATAGCACTGTAGCACACTACCCTGAGGTACTGGGTGCCATAGACTGCACTCACATACACATCAAGGCACCACCCGATGAGGAGGGTAGAGTCTATGTCAACCTCAAGGGGTATCACTCCATCAACTGGCAGGTCATGTGCAATACCCAGGTCATTATCATGAGTGTGTTTGCCAGCATCCCTGGCAGTTATCATGACTCCCATATCTGGCATGCACTACAGCTATACCAGATGTTTGCCAGGGGGGCATCATATAGGCCATCTACTGGGGGATGCTGGCTATGCACTGGGACCATGGATGATGGCACCCATCAGAAATGCACATGCACCTAACAAAGAACACCATAATGAGGCACACCCACAAAATAGGAACATTGTTATAGCATGTGTTTGGGCTGCTCAAGTCATGGTTCCACTGCTTCGATATATCTGGTGGAACCCTGCAGTACTCTGTAGCCACATGTGCACAGATGTTTGCAGCATGTACCATGCTACACAGTATAATCATGTGGAAACTATTGTGACAGGATCATTACAGGGAAGGGACACACAGCCCCCCACCAGTGCCAAGGTCCCCACAGCCACACCCACAGGGGGACTCAATGCAGGAACCCCCTGGGCCTGTCCCTGTAAGCAGACATAGGTGTTACCAGTATTCTCTGGCCTTGGCCAAGAGACAACACATAGCACATGCAATGACAACCTAGGGTTCTAGGGACTGACACCTCACTCCAACTCATATACATAGTAAAAAGGATGCCAGCCACACCACACAACCTGTACCTTACTATGCATTGGCTGTGTACTGCATGCGCCAGACAGAGTCAGCTTTGAAGCACTGTTATCTCAACTGTTGCATTCACAAGGTAAGTCACTTTTCTGTACAACAAATGTATGGGGCACTAGACTATGGTAACATATGTATGGACCTGCTGCATGTATGCAAGGGAATAGAGTGAGCTACTGGGCTACTTGCAGAGAACTAACAGCTATGTGGGACAACAGGAACACTCTGTCCAATACTGACCACCCCATAATATGCAGTAGGCCACATGGCAGCAAAATCCACTGCAGTATACAAGGGAAATGCCAAACAGTGGGCTCATAGGACAGATGCATGACTGTCAGTGCTATTGTCCTCTATCCCCAACACAGCTGTGTTCCCATACAACTGCAGTAACAGTATGTTTGCAAGGTTATAGCAGCAGGCCACACAATCCCAGGGCTGTCCCAAACAAGCTGGCAACATGTTCTGTTTCTTCAATATGCAGGGGTCAAAGTGTATGTCTGTCTGTTGTTGATAGTGTCAGGAATTAAACTTCACTTTCTGGTGGCTGGTGTGGCTTAGTGGGCTAAGTACATTAGCATGATTCATGGTGTTCATGGTTCAAAGCTGTCTGCACCTACAATTTTGCATGTGAGGTACTCCTATGGTAGGAGTCCCACAGACTGTCAATATGTCACTATTTGTTACTGCAAGAAAGCTGGACAATGCCAGAGACAATGGAGGGACAAGGGGCCACAGCTATGGACATTATACATGCTCTGAGTAACCTAGAAGGTGGCTAGTATAACAGCAGGTTGTAGCAAGTCAGGGTAGCAGCAGGATGTAAAGGCCTTCATGTAACTGTGTCAGTACCTACAACAAGTCAGTGGGAAACATGCAGTAGTATATTACCAAAAAAACACAACTGTCTGAGGAGCAGTGCAGACATATGTGGTGGAATGCTGGGCACTGCTGTACTGCAAAACATGTACAGTCAGAGGTGTGAAGTCTGTAACCCTGTGTGTAGTGTTACATCATGTACCCCAGGCCCAGCATACCAACAACTACTTAGAATAGCAAATATGGACAAAGCCATGAATAGGAGTGGGACAAAGGCCCACATATAAGGAGAAGGATTAACTAGTGGTCACACAAATGTAGAAAGTACAGAGAATAGCAGGTCATCCAGTAGAATGGGTTCCCTGCTGTGTATGGAGTCAGTAAATCAAATGCCTGTCATAATTTTCTAACGTCAATGTGTAATGATTTGACACTGATGTACCAGAAAATCACAATGCTATGTAAAACATACCAGACATATGATTCAAAACCATGTATAGTCTATTAGAGTCTGTACACACCCTAGGTATCATAGGTTCATAGGTTCATAGGTTGGTACTAGGCTATCAGCCCTAGGGCCTATACAAGCCTAGCCATAACAATTCCCTGGCTATTTCTTCCCACACTATTTACTGCACTGCACATAATATCACTCAGATATTATGTGCAGTACACAGCCAGGGAATCCCTTGGACATAATATCAGGGATGTGCTGGACTTTTGAATCAGGTGCTTCAGCCAATTGGCTGTAGCACACAAAGTCCCTTGTAAGTACTGACAGTCATACTGGGCATGCTGCTACACTTAGGTAATATCGGCTCATGTCTGATGCCTCATCTACCTAAATAACTGAGATGTGAATATATCTCTGTGCATACAGATAGGTATGTACATGTATTTGTCTCTCTCTCTATCCCCCTCAGACATGATTACTCTTATCTAACAGTATGTGGCACACACACACATAGATATATGTATATATATATATGTGTGTATATATATATATATATATATATATATATATATATATATATGTGTGTGTGTATATATATATATATATATATATATATATATATATATATATATATATATATATAGATCTAGGACTATTGAACGAAAGTTCAATAGTCCGAATCCACAATCAAGGAACACACTTTAACGAAAGTGCTTTCATTAAAGTGTGTCAAAAAAACAAAAAAAACAATAAATCTACTTTAATGCAGGGGGGCAAGCCCCTCTGCACCTCCACACCCCTCCTAGTTTAATATTCCCACTCCAAGATCGCACTACAGTGAGGAATATTCCCTTTTCCACACCATAGTATGATCTCTGCAACAGGCATACTTACGCGAAAGTGTTTTTGGCGAAAAGCACTTTCGGGTAAGTATGTCTGGCCGATAGTGATTCGGTGATGTTGTCGTTCGGGGATCAGAACTGATCCCATATATATATATATATATATATATATATATATATATATATATATATATATGGAGAGAGAGATATGGAGATAACATATATATATGTTATTGTTGTTGTCTTTTGGCTTTTCCCGGTTAGGGGTTGCCACAGCGGAACTCCGGTCTGCTAATGATTGGCAGTAGATTTTCACGAACGCCGAGGTGCCAGCTTGACGTTCAACCTTTAACGAAGGCACACCCATTTACGCATGTCTTTTGAATGCCCACCCAACCGCAGAGAGGACATGCAGACTCCACACAGAAGGCACTCCCCGCACTACAGCCGAGAAATGAATGGGAGAACCTCTTGCTGTAAGTCAACAATGCTATCGCTGCACCACCGTGGAATATATATATATATATATATATATATATATATATATATATATATATGTAGCTAGCCACATAAAGGTGTAGAGTGATGTAGTACTGCAGCTAGTTGAACACCAAATGTAACTGGCAGCATGTGCAACTAGTGCTGTAAGCTGTAGTGTGTAGTGGTAGGTAGGTAGGATAGTTCTAATCTCACATCAGCCACCGTGTGTGTGTGTGTGTGTGTGTGTGTGTGTGTGTGTGTGTGTGTGTGTGTGTGTGTGTGTGTGTGTGTGTGTGTGTGTGTGTGTGTGTGTGTGTGTGTGTGTGTGTGTGCGTATATGTACATATTTCCTATACAGCAATACATACATGGCTATCAGGCCTATTTCTGTGCGATGGTCAATCGTTTTATGGCCCTGCGACTAGTGTCCTCCACAACAGTGGCTTCCCTGTCAACAGCTGCTGATGTCATCCACCTTAACAGCCTTGGGAGATACTTTCAGAACATATAAGCTCCATAGTGCATGTGATAAGTATGTAGTATTATAGTGTATGCTACTGGATAGGTATGGGTTCTAAACTAAAAAAAGGTCAACTCTATAAGTGGGTGTGTGTAAATATACCCCCTTGCAGTAGTGTTTCTGTCTCACCTATCTGTGTGGAATGGCTATACATTTTCAGGCCCTGTCAGCTCCCCCCTCCATTGGCCTCCTTTACAGGGCCTGCTGATGTCATCCACCTTAACAGCACTGGCAGACACTTTCAGAACACATAAGCTCTGTGGTGCATGCAATAAGTACATAGTACTATAGAATATACAACTAGATGTGTGGGGGGTTCTAATCTCAAAAATGCCAACTCTGTGTGTCTGTGTGTGTAAATATATCCCCTTCAGACCTCCCAATCACCCCGAATTACTTGTTTTTTACTGAGTTTTGGGGTCCAAATGATGGAGTACCACAATTCCTGAGTGACATAAAACATTTTTATGTTAGTACCTGGTAGCTAGAGGTACTTAGGCTCAAACCCTGTACCCTGGGTATAGGGTAAAAAGAGCCTAATGTCCCTAGCCACCACCACGCATCAATTTTGTTTTGTTCTGTTCCTCATAAACTCTGTGGTTTCAGGAAGTTTGTGGCAAATCACTGAAGGTTGAATTTATTGAATAATGACTGGAATTTGAATTTCAGACTTCATATTCTTCAGAAAATAAATGGTAACAAAAACCTTTTAGTTTAGCAATTTTCTAAGTTTATAAGATCAGTATTTGAAATGTGTCCCTATTTTGGGGCTGTATTCCCCCATTATTGGCTTGTCCAGGTTTTTTGTGCTAAGAGGTTGAGAACTATGGTGAGAAGATAACTGGATTCACTAAATGATATAGCCATTTCAGTTTCAGTCTTCCTATCTTTTGTGAAACAAGCTGCTGATTTGGCATAGTGGTATGTTGCTCTGACTGTAGTGCACAGAGCCCTCTGTTCAAGTCTTGCCAGTGAAATGCATGGTGATAACACATTTTATTCTAGAAACTTTACAAAATTATACAAGCAATTTTTAAAATGTGTCCTTGATTTTTGGCCTTTTGTCTCCCCCCCCAAAAAAAAAAATAACAAATTAAAAATAAGTGTAAGAAGCTGTGCAAGATGCCTATGCCATACACTGTCATTCTATGTTTATATGTATATTGTGTGTGTGTGGAAATAGACTTTTATGATGGAACTATTCTGAATTGGGCATTTTTGTCATTACTGTTTCATGCATTTCGTTTCATTGCCTACTGAAAAAATGTTCAAACAATAAATTTAAAATGTGCTCTGTCTATCAAGTGTGCTGTATTATACAAGAAATATAATTTACTAAAGTCAGGAAGGTATATCAAAGAACACATGTATGTTTCTTGTTTTGTGTGCAAGGGGCCAGTGATTTGAAAACAACTCAAATGTAATCTTTATCCACCATTGGCCAGATGCATTTTCTTTGGATGTGGTGTAGGTTTCATTGCTATTTTAATGAATGTGAGTTTCAAGGGCAGAGAAGTTTTAATGCCAAGTCTATTTTCATTGTGAGACATTATTCCTTTGTTTAACAGATGTCTATTGGTGTTTGTGCATTGTGCTGTAAAGTGTAAAATAAAATCCAAATAATCATTGTAGAAGTAAAGCAGTATGCACACATTAGTGTTTATGGTAAATGGGTCAAAATAGCCAGGTAATGGGACATTGGAATGGCTGCAGGGGGACACTGGTGCCATATTTTGGTTGTCTGTTCTTCAGTTTACACGGAATGTGGTATCCCACAATTCCACAGGAGTGGGTGGGGTTATATAATTATGTATGCAAATTTTATGTTAAACAGTGTACAGATTTGTACCTATTTTTCATGGGCCTTGTCCAGACTTTTGATGTTTCAAGGTTGAGAGGTATGATCCCCTTGCAGCAGTGTGTCTGTCTTGCCTATGTGTATGCAATGGTTATACATTTTCAGACCCTGTGAGTTGCTGCTGGCCCTAAATAGCCCACATCTACCTAAGCATAAATGCTATTTGCCACCACCTACATTTGTAGGTATAGAACACCCAGGTGACACATATCAAGGGTAGGATGCATTGTCATGGGGTATGCATGCAGGATTACACTGTCTGTCCCCATTTCCCCTGACAAACTGTTCTACACATATGCACCTAGGTAACCATGCAGATATACAACCATACCTTGCTGATGTCATATTTCTGCTTTTCAACCATGCCATCCTGAGCCACAGTACTGCCACCAAGTCTCCACAGTGTAGCCACTGAGACCCCTGCAACAGAAACATACAAAGTTCTGAGAGACACCTGTCAGTCTGCAACACCACCACCAATCTAACATCATGCAACAAAGGTACAAACACTGTGATGTGTACTCATGACACATCCCAGCATGCAGCACCTGTCATGGCATAACACAACTGCACTACAACATGTCTTGTAATGTACTATAGTAACCCTGTGCATCAGGCACATATTTGCATGTCTCTGCATCGATGGTATGGATGGCAGGGATGGTGCACAGGTATCATCACATGCACAGAGTGTGGTATGGGGGTGCCAGAGGCCTAGGCTGTGCCAAACAGGTGACATTGTGTGTGGGAGTCATAAAGGGGTGATGGTCAGCTGGGGCAAAGAGAGATGCAGTGTGTGTCTTTTAGTGACTTGCATGTGATAGTGATGTATGAGTCTGTAAGCATATGCAGTCAAAGCCATGTGCTAGCCCTACATGTGGGTATGTCGGACAGCTGTGGACCATATATGGCAGAATGGACAGTTCACCATCTCCTGCCATGAACACGGGAACTTACTCTGCCAGGAGTGCCACTGGCACCAACATACCCAGGGTCAGATGTGGTACTAGTCACTGACAGTGACTGGTGTTTGCTGGGCCTATGTCCCTAATGGGACTGCCCAGGACCAAGTGCCCATGGCCTACCACATCATGGTGTGGACAGCAAACTCCCTTCTGTAGTGCTGGAGGTACTGCCACTATGGGAGTGTGAGTGTGCATAGCCACGTGGACTCTCAGCGGATGTTGTTGCTGACCTACAGCCATGTGTCTGACGCCCTACTCCCACCACATGTTCCAGCACAATGTGCAGCCAATGACTGACAATGTGTCATCCCATCATCTGTCCACTACATCAGTGAAGTGATGCATGACATCATCAATGTGGTGGAGGGAGTTATGGATATCAGACAGTGATGCAGCCATGATCCTGAGCATCCATCTGGTGTTGCATGTGAAACATACCTGTGCCTCCATGATGGACTGAAACATGCATTGAGTGACTCATGATATGATGCCTGTGACAGGTGGATAGACAGTAGTCATCCTTCGAGCACCCTTGTCAATCTGCCTGTGTGGGACCTCACCAGCTCCCTGCCTATGGCTAGTGTCTACACTCACTGATGCCATTATTGCCACACTCTCCTACTTGATGCTGCCACACTCTGAGTGTCCGATATCTGTGGCTGCAGGGGACTGGGTATCTGTGGGCATACTGACTGTGTGCGGAGACAATAGGGCAGGAAGTGGGATGTCAACCCATGGGACAGATTTAGCCTCCAACAACCCCACCTGTGCCTCAATATGGCCACCATCATCATCAGAGTACGATGAGACAATGACAACAGGCTGTAATGGGGACAGACTGTAATCTCTATGGTCACCTGTGAGGAGGAAGACAAAATAAGTACATTACTACCTGCACTATTATATATGGTCATATACACATACACACTCACACACACACACACACACACACACACACACACACACACACACACACACACACACACACACACACACACACACACACACACACACTTCAATTATGCCCTCTGACAAATTACCATACAAATTATGTACACTGGCTAAGCATATCAGTTGTCTGTACAGCAAAATGGATGCCCTTAACATTCTTAGGGTATATATGATCCATACAAAAACATTATCACACTCATCAGGTACAGGGCGTTGGACTCCAGCAACACCTGGCATACCTATGGAAATGTGAGGGAGAGGTATTGTCAGCAATACCAGTTGTGACTTTGTTACAAGATAATATGTGTGCATATCAACATGTACAGTAGGTACTGTGATACTACCTACATTGCTGGCATTTTGAGTATGTGTGCACAAGTATGCATTATTAACAACCCCCCCCCCCCTCCCAATGCAGATTGACCTGACATCCATGTACTGGTATGCAGAGGCTGCCACAATTACTGATACAGTATTATGGTGATGAACACAAGAGGTTTACCTGGATGCTTCTGTGCTGTGAATGCTCTGGCACCCACCTCTATAATGTATGGGGTGATGGATGTTTGGGAGCTGGTGGTTGATCCCAGGTTCACCAGGAATTCCTCTGTGGATGAGAGTAGTTCTACTGCTGCAGGCCCTCCACAGGTGACAGCAGGCTCCCTGGCCACAGCAGCAGCCCTTTGTCATGCAGCATTTACCATATCTGTCACCTGGTGTCAGACCTGCTCATAGCTTCTGCCCTGTAGCCCTACACAGTTGACTGCTGTGACAAGGTCAGCCCACAGTGCTGCACATGTTGTGATGCAGTCTGAGGCCATCCAGGATAACATAATTTTTCACAGTTGTAAATGGCAGGTGCCTCTGTGTATAAATCCTTTCTGAAAGACAAGAATAGGTTAACACATCACAGGACCACATACATTGCTATCCACTATGTACAGACCCTGCACATCCAAATTGGTCTGCACTGTCTACTGCTACCTCACATGTTATACCCTGCCTTCTATCAACACAGTATGTATGTGGCTATCAGCAACATAGTAGCAATACCGGTTATGTCCCTGTGTGCCGTGATGGAGTGTGTTCTATGTCTCCACTCCCATCAATGCCATCTACTCTGGTGTGTCCCCTATGGGCAGTGTCCCAGTATCATGTCAGACAGCCACTGTTCAACAAATAGGTCTGTGTTATTACAAGTATATGGGGGTGTGGAGCCTGAATGGCTGACTGAAAGCAGCAGTATTTTAGAGCTCCATATAACTCGTTAAATATTTTTTTCTTCAAAGTATAAAATCTTATAGATAAAGGACTTCTTCTTTCAGCTTTTCTCAGTTAGGGGTCGCCACAGTGGATCATCTGTCTGCTCATGATTGGCAGTGGAGTTTTATGGTGTCGAGTTGATAGCCCGGTGCCCAACTTTCCACAGAAGGCACACACACACACACACACACACACACACACACACACACACACACACACACACACACACACACACACACACACACACACACCTAGGGCCAATTTAGAGTGTCCAGTCCACCTACTGCATGTCTTTGGGATGTGGGAGGAAACCAGAGCACCTGGAGGAAACCCACGCCACCACAGGGAGGACATGCAGACTCTGCACAGAAGGCACCCCAGCCATGAATTGAACCAGAGAACCTCTTGCTGTGAGGCAGCAATGCTAACCACTGCACCACCGTGGCTGCCCCTTATAGATAAATGACTAATTTACATAATTAGAAACTTTGGTGAAGTTTTACAAATAATTTCCTGTCAAAAAGCTTGGAGATATATTCACTTGTTAAAATGAGCAACTCAAAGAATTCTCACCAGGATGCTTCCTTAAAGAAGGAACTACAACAGATGACATCTACCCTGCAGGAGTTGTCTTTGAAGATGGACAATTTTAAAGAGAACATGGAAAAAATCTTAAAACAAGCAGTCAAAAACAGGCTGACACCCTCAAGGAAATGCTACAACAACACCAGACAAGGATAACAGGAATGGAGGTTTCTCTAAATGACTTAGAAAGCAGACTTAAGGAAGAGTAAACACAGAAAGAACTGCTTCTTAAACCAAACAAAACACTTGGTTGGTTAATAAAGTAGATGACTTAGAAAATAGGGAGAGGAGAAATAACATCAGGATTTTTGGATTACCTGAAAACACAGAAGGTGAGGATATTATTTCCTTTTTATCAAGCTGGATCCCTGACTTTTTAAATTTAAAACAAGGACTTTCCTTTGGCATTGAAAGGGCACACGGAGCTCTTGGGAAACCTGCCACTAACTCAAACTCTCCTCCTAGGTCAATAATTATCAAATTTCTTTCATACTTGGACAAGGAACTGATTTTAAGATCTGTGTGGAGGAAGGCACCTCTAAAATATAAACAGAGCCTGATATGATTTGATAATGACTATTCATCTAGAATAAAGAAACAAAGGAAAAAAGTGTGGCCAATGATAAAGTTTCTGAAACAAAATAACATTAAGACACAACTTGCATATCCATCTAAGATAAGAATACTGTATGTCAAGGAGATGAGGACTTTTATTGACTTAGAGGAAGCCTCTTCATTTATTAAAACTAATAATGTGATTAATTTACCAGAAGATATGGACTGGATGCCACCTTCTCTCAAAAGAACAAAAGAAACAAATTTCTGGACAGATGTCAAAAAGAAGAAGAAGCAAAAGACTGATACTGTTATAGCCAGATCTCTCAAAGCATCTACTATGATATGAATTGTTTTAACATTACTTTAAAGGACCAATTTTACTGCTTGGAATTTTAAAACAAAGGTAACTAACTACTGGAATCTTTATCTATATTTTTTTAAAAATAGATGACACATGTGAGTTTTCACATTACCTCAGGTATGTAAAACAGGGTAATTTTCTTTCACAGAAGGAGGGTTATATAGCACATAAAATATTTATACTGTAAATCAACATACATAGTATATGTGTATTTTCTCTTAATTTTCTCTTTTCTTTCTCTCTTCTCTCTTTTCTCATTATGTATTTTAACAGCATATTGTCTCCCTTTCTAAATTCTCTCCTATTTACTATACTAATATAGTCTGTATATATTTAATAACTCACTATCTATACATAGATGAATAATAGTCTAAAATAATCTAGTTTTAAGGTAGACTAATTGGAATAGTGAAATTAATTGTTATTACAATATTTATTAGATTAATGATAGTCACTGTTATGCTTATTGGGATTGGGGACATGTTCGTGATTAACTCTGAAATGTTCCATTCATGTACATATGTCCTTTGAATTATTTCCTTTTAGTATTAACAAATACATAAAAAAAGGAGGGAAAATGTACTGTTGGTTAAGAGAAGTGAAGCTTTCTTCACATTCTATTTGCATTGCCATAGCAACAGTAAACAATTGCTGCAGTTTCTAAAGACACTATGAATCTGCGAAGTGCATTTAGCCTCACAGATAACAAATAATAAGAAAAAGTAATGTTGTTTAGTTATTAAAATGAAAAACAACCTAAACAAGGTAAAATAAATACATAATAGGACTATTTGTATATATTCTATGATTTATCCTCATAGGATTACATATTCCTGGAAACACAACTGAAATGTTCCCAAACTACATGTGCACTGAAATGCATTTTTTTTCCAAAATCTCTTTATTTCAGTTTTTTTTTCCAAATAATAACAATACAATAACTCAAAAACAATACAAATACATATCTAAAGAAAACAGACAACAATCTTATTTCGAGAAAATTATACATATAAATATATATATATATATATATATATATATATATATATATATATATATATATATATACAATATATACACTAGAAGTCACTACATCGTCAAGTAGAGTATGAGAATTCTTATGTTCATTAGGTCTCATAAGGGATAGTGGAATGGAGATAGTCTATATAGAAAGTAAAGATAGAAATTCAACCATTTATTGTATGGTTAGGGAAAATATCTAGATACATATATATTAAGAAAAGGGGGAAGATGCAAGAAAACTGGTTATACTACATTCATTTGTTATTAAAAGGTTAGCTTTTCATGTCAATCTGAGGGCAAATTTTATTTGTCAAGAATTATATGTAGTAAGTAACCCCAATATTTCTGGTATTAGCATTTGTTTTTTGTTTTTGAATAAACTAATTCGTGAGATGAGATATATTTGATAGCAAGATTGCTAAAATTTTCCTATGTAATTGGTGACATGACATTCCAATTCTTTGTAATAAAAAATTTAATAAGGGCACACATCGTAATAAAGACACGTTTTAATATTTTTGGAAGTTGATTGATGTTAATGTGCAATATAGCTGTCTCCCATTTAAGGGTTGATTTTTCATATCCCATCTTTTCTAATCTTACTCTCAAGGAACACCATAAGTTGTGTATCTTAATACAGTTCCACATAACATGTAAAATATCAGCTGTATGATCCGGACAATGGGGACATATAAGTGAAAAGTTAGGATTGAATTTATTTAATTTAGATAAGGTATACTATAGATATAACAGCTTCTTGAAAGGAATGAATCTGATTGTATTTTCAATGGCTAGTTTCTTATTTTCTTCATTTAGGGATTGATTTTTCGTTTGCCAGTAGTTTGAAAATAATAAAGAATTCTGATGTTTTGCGCTCATTACAATTTTATAAGTCCTATAAATTGTTTTCCCTTTAATCGCAAGATTTTCAAGTATTAATTTAACTAAATTTATGTTCTGTAAGTCAATGTGTATTTGTGAGAATTTAGCATTCATAAGATGGTGAATTTGGTTAAGGATAATACTATATTTCTTACGAAGTTTGAGTTCAAGTCTCATTTGCCTTGTGTTAGAGTCTTTCCATTGGTATATATCCCATATTGTGTAGTCTTTTATCAAGGGGTAGATTGTTAGATTTACGGGTTTATTATTTATTAGTAGATTAGGATTTAGGTGCAACGGTTGTATAAGGGCAAAATCATCAGCTAATTGCAATGATTTAAATAGTTTCTGTGTTGTAAGAATCATGATTTTAATTAATGGGTGTAGATTCTTCGTGTATATGCTAGTCTGGTTTAAATTTAAGAATGGTAGGGATCTGATATTATAGCCAAGGGATTTCAACTGTTCACACCAGATTTTGGTCCACTGAGGGTGTCCAAGTGTTTATGTATGAGTCATAGTTTATTATTTGTATTACTCTGTAGACAGTAATTATACTATAGTAAAGCTTAAAATCAGGCAACCTCAATCCTCCCTTATCTTTGGCGAGTACTGGTAGATTTGGGATACCATAAGAATCTTGATATAGCCTTTTCCATGGCAAGAAGTTTTGGGGAATATTTGAAAAAGTAGCATTTAATTGAAAGAGTATTCTTGGTAGAAAATTCATCTTGACAACACTAGCTTTTGACAGTAGAGACATATTGATATTCTTCCATCTATCAATATCATTTTGAATACTAGTCCAAGTACTTAGTAGGTTATTGTTTATAATATCTTTGAAGAACGAAGTAAATAGTATTCCTAGATATTTTATCTGATAGTTTATTTTGATCTCACTCATGGAAAAGTACAATTCTTTATGACCTATAGGATTGAGGGGAAATATGTGTGACTTGTTTAAATTTAAGTTATAGTTTGAAACTACTGAGAACTCATTAATAGCTTTAAGTATTTTTGGGAGGTCAGTAGTGGGGAGTTGGAAGTATATATTTAAGTCATCGGCAAAGGCCTAGTATATAAGATTTGGATTGTGGATTCTGGGAATATGATGAAAGATTTTTTTTGTGAAATAAACAGAAGGAGTGGTTCTAAATAAAGATTAAATAGGTATGGTGAAAGAGGACATCCTTGTCTTGTACCATTGGATAAGAGTATAGGGTAAGTTTGTTTACCTGTATAGTGGTAGAAGCTTTCTGATACAGAACCTGGATCATTTTAATGAATTCTTGAGGAAAGCCATATAAAGTCAGTATATTAAAGAAAAAGTGTTAAGTTTACTCTAGCAAAAGCTTTGGTTGCATCTACTGTAAGGGCATATCTGGGCATTTATCACTATTAAGTAGTCTTACAATGGTATCTAAGAGGAGGGTGTTGTCACTTGTTTGTCTGTTTGTCATAAAGCCCATTTGTTGTTGGGAAATAATAGAGAGAAGTATATTCTTAAGTCTATTTGCTATAACATGGGCTAATATCTTAAGATCAGTGTTTATAAGGGCTATGGGTCTATAATTTGCTGGATCTGTTGGGTCAGAATGCGGTTTAGGAATCAACACTGTCTTGGAGTTATTTAAGTATTTGTCTGTTAATACCATATTGTATTATATAGTTGAAAACTTTTAATAACACTTTGGAGATAGGTTCCATGAATAACTTATAAAAATCAGATGTGTATCCATCAGGCCCAGAGGATTTATCTAGTTTTAGTTTGTTTATTGCAGCTTTTATCTCTTTTAATTGTAATGGTGATTTTAAGAGTTTCCTTTGATCTTCTGTAATTTGTGGAAAGTGTATATTATGTATAAAATCCTCAAATCTGTCTATAGATGGTGATAAGGGTATATTGTATAATTTCTTATAAATATCTTCAAAAGCGTCCACTATATCTTGGTCTTTATATTTCACCTGTCCTTCATATTTTATTTCTTTCATCCTAGGAGGTCCACTTTTTATGTTAATTAGTCTAGCTAGGAATTTTGATGGTGTTTGAGCCCAATCTGAATATTGATATATTGACCTTAATTCTAAGAAGGAGATACTTTCTAAATAGTGTTTGTGTAATTGTTTTTGCCAATCAATTATTTTTCCTCAAGTTCTTTAGAATATTTTTCCTGATGTTCTAGTTCATCAGTATTTATTTGATACTCTAGTTCATTCTTAAGATTGTTATATATATTTTTTGAGCCATACAGATTTTTGAATAATAATACCCCTGATGACCACCTTGGTAGCCGCCCATTGCATGTCATATGGAATTTGAGTGGATATAAGATCATTTTGGAGTTGGGCTAGGACATTCTGAATGTCTTGTGTTGTTTCTTGGTTTTGTATAATTTTAGGATTTAACGTCCAGGTACTGAGATAGGAAATATTTTGTTTATGGGCTTGAAAGTTTATTAAAAATCTAATTTTGGAATGATCTTGAAGAGTTCTAGGTGATGCAGCATAATTTAATTTGTTAGAAAGGAAAGCAAGGGAAATTAGAAAAGCATCTATCCTGGATCAAGTTTTATGAGTGGCTGAAAAGAAAGTGAATTTTGATATTGTTTTATCATATTGAAATTTAACATAAGGGTCAACTAGTTCAAATGTATTTTGTAATTCTTCAAGTGCAGTAGTGGTAGATTGTGACTGTCTGTTTTTATTATGCGATCTGTCCTTATCTAGATTTAGTAAAGCATTCTAGTCCCCACCTACAATAAACAGATGATTTGGGTATTTGGCTAATATATTAAAGATTTCATAAATGAAGAGTTGTTGATTTGAGCAGGGGCTATATATATTAAGAAAGAGTAATGGTTTGTTCAAAGTATGATATTCAGTAGTAAATAATACCCATCTTCCCTTTGAGTCAGCTTCATAGGAAGCAACCTCTCCTTGGAAGGATTTATTTACTATAATGGCCACACCCCTGGACAAAGAAGTATAATTTGCAGCAACTATTGCTTTAACCCATTTTCTTTTCCTTTCCCTAACTCAAAGTTGGTCATCTAAGTGAGTTTCTTGCAAGAAGGTTATATCAGCCTTAGTTTGGTATGTGAGGTGCATGACTACATTTCTTTTCTTTTTATCTACCATCCCTTTAACATTCCAAGAGTCTATGGTTATCATTTTTTATTAATATTGTTGAAGTTTCTCATTAGTTGATACTCGATTATACATTTTAAAGATTTAAAGAAGGCAGCTCTTTAAAATTCAACAACATTTGCATTATTTTTGCTAACAACAACTAACTGTGGTTGTTTAAAATGTATTGGAAACTTCATTTAACACTGCACTGGCAAAAGCCATACAAGCACATCATTGTGAACTCAAATATTATTAATTAGCCAGTGCCATCTACTGGACAAACAGTGGAAAAAAAAGAGAAAACTGTTTTTGTACCTTGCTCATAGACACATTTAAAATTAATGGTTATGCCAGTAGAATAATGATTATACATTTTAATCATTTAGAGAAGGCAGCACTTTAAAATTCAACAACATTTGCCTTATTCTTGCTAGCAGCAACTAACTGTGGTTCTTTAAAATGTATTGGAAACTTCATTTAACACTGCATTGGCAAAAGCCATATAAGCACATCATTGTGAACTCATATATTAATAATTAACCAGTGCCATCTATTTGACAAACAGAGAGAAAAAAAAGAGAAATGTTTTGTACCTTGCTCATAGACACATTTAAAAGTAACTCAATGGTTATGCCAGTAGAATAATGATTATACATTTTAAACATTTAAAGAAGGCAGCTCTTTAAAATTCAACAAGATTTGCATTATTTTTGCTAACAACAACTAACTGTGGTTCTTTAAAATGTATTGGAAACTTAATTTAACACTGCACTGGTAAAAGCCATACAAGCACATCATTGTGAACTCATATATTATTAATTAACCAGTGCCATCTACTAGACAAACAGGGAGAAAAAAAAGAGAGAAATGTTTTTGTACCTTGCTCATAGATACACTTAAAAGCAACTCAATGATTATGCCAGTAGAATAATGATTATACATTTTAACTGAAACTACTAATGTTTAGTATTTACACTACTTAAACTATTATATCAAAGGTTATATCCCATTATTTAAATGTAGTTTAACACTCCTTTATTGTAAGCTGTAAATGCACTTTAAAGTAATTTCTCTATGCAGTCAGTGTTAGGTAGCTTTCCAGCTTTTAAATGTAGAAGGCAGTTATTAAAAGACAGTACTGTAAGTATTATAGTGTAGCAAAAATGTTTTCTTTACAGGAAGGTAAGCAGAGTTATTTAGAACACATTCCACATCCATTTGCTTGAAGTTTCCCATAAGAGTTGTATATAGGTTCATAAATTAGTACTAGGCTAACTACCCTTGTGAGCCATTTTAAGCCTAGCCAATTATCCCTTGTGGAGACTCAAACCCAGCACCTCGTGTTTGTAAGGCAAATACCTTAACCATTAGGCCACCCTCCCAATATTCTTCTGTCCTGTAGTCCTTTGGAGCTGTAGCACTTGTTTAGCCTTCCAAATGGTGTTTTTGGATCAAAAGATATGAAAAGAGTTGTCTCAGACAGGATTTACTTTGAAGAGACGCAGAAAAGTGGATTTTGCCTGGTCAGGTGTTTCCAGAGATATATTTTCTTCTTTGTAATACAATATTAAAGTTGCAGGATATTTCATTTGGAAACAAATCTTATTTTCAATGAGGTAAGTGCAGTATTTACTGAGTTTCTGTTGATTTGTTTTAATTTCTAAAGGAAGATCTTGAGTAATCATAATTTTATGTGCTCTCCATGTAACATTCTTTTTAACTTTATAAGCTGACAGTATCTGTTGAACATGTGCTGAATTAAGCAGTCTGATGTAGATTTGTCTTGGAAGATCATTTGTTTGTGTATGCTTAATAGCTCTGTGGGCTCTTTCAATCGCTATCTCATCCAGGAAATCTTTATTAGTCAGAAGAGAGCTTAGTATTTCTTTTATTATTGGAATAAGTTGTGGATTATCAAAGCTCTCTGGAATACCTGTTTCCAAACAACATGTGCACCGAAATGTAGCTGCTTGATTAAAAAGTATTATAGCAATAACCCACGCCTGGGTGTGGGTAATGCTAAATTTACCCACGGTTGGCGTGGTTTGGTCCCGAGGGCGAAGCCCGAGGGACCAAACAAAGCCAACCGTGGGTAAATTTAGCATTACCCACACCCAGGCGTGATTGCTATTATATGACATTATTTAAGAAAAGAAACTGTTACTTTTCTTAAATAATGGCATAGTATAATGCCTGTTTACTGCCCTTCCGCAGATGTCTGGCATCCGTGGCAGTTCTGATGTACTGCGCGCCTGCGCAGTACATCAGAGTTGAGCAAAAGCGGAGAAAGCAAGATCACCGTTGCTTTGTCTTAGTGTCTCGCTATGTTAAATGAGTTTAACATAGCGAGACAGATTTAAAATAAGCAACGGACATCTCCGTTGCTTATTTTAAAACTGTCTCGCTATGTTAAACTCATTTAACATAGCGACATAAAAAGCAACGGAGATCTTGCTTTCTCCGTTTTTTAAACACTGTCTCGCTATGTTAAATGGGTTTAACATAGCGAGACAGCTTTAAAATAAGCAACGGAGATGTCCGTTGCTTATTTTAAAGCTGTCTCGCTATGTTAAACCCTTTTAACATAGCGAGACAGTGTTTTAAAAAACAGAGTTATACTAATGGAAAAAAGTCCGGGCAACCGGACCTTTTTCCATTAGTATATCTCGATTTACAACGGGCACGCTGGCCAATCAGTGTGCACGTTTTGGGGGGGTCATGGTATAATACTCATTTTAACATGCTGATTCCACAAGCTGTCTGCACTGTAAAAGTTACATTTTATATGTTACTTGAAATTGACAGTCTCTAAAGCACATGAAAAGATACATATTACTTTTTGTAACATGTTATTTTTGCAGTTACCTCACACTCTGCACAAACTCACTTGGCAACTGATAGCTATTCATTTAAAATATCAGTTTAAATATTAAATGTGCCCTTGAAATGCTATTGAGATTTTGACAAAATATAATGTGAACTGTAAAATGAATGACTTGAAAGAAGTGAAGTAATGCATAGATTTCAAAGACAGTTCTTGACACTACAGTAAAAGTAAAAATGTATATTCACAAGGAAGTATTGAAATGTTTTAGTCTTCCAGTTAAAATAGCTTACTGTCAACATTTTGCGATATCAGAAAGTTTGAAAAGCTAGGAAATTACTATTATTTGTCTTTATAATGATTATTAGACAGATGTTAGACTCTGCTTAGTTTAATGAATTGTGACATATGTTTATGAGGAAAAGTGGACTCAATAACTCACATTTGGACTACACATTCCTGGAAACTCAACTGAAATGTTCCTAAATTACTTGTGAGTTTAAATGAAACTGCCTGATTAATAAGCATAATTTACTTTGACAACCTGAATCCATAAGCTGTCTGCTCTATATATGCTGCATTATATATGTCACTTGCATATGACAGTGTCTAGAGCACACGAAAAAATACATATTATTTTTGCAACATGCTATATTTGCACTAACCATACATTCTAAACTAACTCAATTGGCAACTGACAAGTTATTTATTTGAAACATCAGTCTAAATATTAATTGTGCCCTTGAAATATTGTTGCCGTTTTGACAAAACAAAACCTGAATTGAAAAAGGAATGATTTGAAGAAGTGAAGTATTGTACAGATTTCAAAGACAGCTACTGACACTACAATATAAGTAGAAATGTATACATGCAAGGAAAAATTGAAATGCTTTATACTTTTAGTTAAAATAGCTTATTGTTAACTTTTTGCTTTATCAGAAAATTTAAAGAGTTAGGAAATTATTTCTAATTTGTCTTTATAATGTTTACTAAAGTGATATTAGTGACTGACTTGTTTAATGGATTGCGAGTCATGTCCAGGAGGGACTTCTGAATGTTATTTCTGTTTACCTATGTTTGCTGAATTTCTTTTATTAGTACTGATTTAAAACAAGGGAATGAAAGGGAAGGGAAATCTCTGTTTTTGGTCAAGGGAGAGGCTTAAGAGTATTCTAACTGCCCTGAGAACTCTCTAAGATGCTCTAAATACTATTTGATTAATACTTACCCAAGGTAAGTCTTGATTACCATATAGGTAGCTTCACATTCATTTTAGACCTGATGTGATTACCCATTCTGGAAGCAGGAGGTGTCCTATACAGGATGGGAATTGTCAGGGTGATCATAGTTCATTCTTAGACTCTGCTTTGTAAATCTATAAATATGTAAAAGCACTGCACACTAGAATGTAGTGTGCCTCTAGTCAGTGTCAGGATACCACTGATAAGCCATGTCTTTTCAAAAGTGTAAGTTGAAGTTGGTGAGCTGAAGAGTGGGAAAGTAAAGGAAGACAGTACTTCTACAGTAATTTCATATTTCATTGGTAATCACTCATTGTCTCATGTAGAGTCCTTTTAATCAAATTATTTTAGTAATAATCTATTTGTTGTTGGCTTACTTAGTGTATACTCCTCTGTTGCATTTAATTTATCCAAAATGACATATCTGACATGTTTGGGATCTCTTAAGGGTAACAAAATATTGGATATTTTCTAAGTCAACATAATAATTGTTTACACTACTAACATTCCATCCTGATATATAAAATACTATAGAACAATAACAGAATAATATATAATTTCATATCTCTTTTAAGAAAATTCTCCATATAATAATTTAACACATGGAGCTCAGTTGATATTGTTGGTTAAAGGTATGATTGATAATCCAATAGATCTATCTTTATCTATTGGATTAGGAATGACTTTCATTCAATGTTTAATGGAAAATTCATATTTACTTGTATTTGATACTTTAGAATTCATGTTTTATAGAAGTACTTTTTTAAAGCCTGCCCAGAATTTTACCCTACTTATATTTAAAGAAGAAAGAACATTAAATTACACTCCCAAGTTTACACACATAAAAATAACATCCAATGTTATCAGAGAATATGGTATAACTACTATAATCAAAATAAAAAAAAAAAGCAAAAAGTTTCTTCCAGCAATAACTTGAAATGGATTTAACATTCTTATCATTAAATACTAATGGCTTAAATAATGCAAATAAAAGATCAAACTTACTAAAATATTTAAATCTAAATAAGGCACAAGTAATATTTCTCCAGGAAACATATTTTAAGACTAATGATAGCTTTTTTTGGAACCCTAAGGACTATACAGTCTTAGCTCAATCCTCCTATAGAACAAAGACAAAAGGAGTATAAATTCTCTGGAAGAAAAACATAATCACTCCAAAAGTTATTTATAAATATGAAGACAAAGAAGGTCTACTAGCATTTGTTATAATTAAATTTAATAACAGAATATGGACCTTAGCTAATCTATATTGGTTCCCAGGAATTGGAGCAGGAACGGTTAAAAAACAGCTAGATTTTATTTCCAACAATTATAAAGGAAATATACTGGGAGGAGACTTTAATTGTACTTTAGAAGCTTCTAAAAAAACCACAAAGTATTTTCGCATAGCAACTATTTCAAAATCCTTAAAAAATGGATTGATTAATTTCATTTACTAGACACTTTTAAAGTAAAAGATGATAAATCCTTATTATTTTCCCATAAAGACCATAGATTTGGAACACAAACCAGAATAGACAAATTATTCGTAGTTCAAGATTTACAAACAAAAATCCTCAACTTCTCAATAGTTCCATGCCCCTTCTCAGATCATGACTCTCTGATAATGAAGTTCCAAATAGAGTTTAAACCTTTAATCCCCTCAACTAGAATTCCATCATATATCATGAAAATTAAAAAATTCAGACTCTGGATGTTGTCAGAACTACAATTATTTCTTGAAATTAATAATACAACAGAAATCAGTAGAGTCATGGTTTGGGACTCATTAAAAGAGTATTTATTTGGTAAGATCCTTAGCTTGTACAAAAACAAAGTTAGAGAGTGGGAATCTGAATTATTAGACTTGCAAACCAGACTCTTGACAGCAAAATCTAAAAAAAAATCAGAATTGTCCAGAAATCCAAAAAGAAACAGAGGAATTAACTAAAAAATATAATGAAATTGTAACACACAAAACTTGTCTAGCCTTGGAAAAATTAAAAATAAACTCATTAGCCACCTCCCCCAGATATCTACATAAATTATCTATAAGAATTAAAATACAATCTAAAGCAAATAACATTAGTAGTATATATCATGAAAAGAAAGGGAAAAAAAGTATCAGATATAGGAGACATCCTTGAAGCATTTTGGTTCCATTATATGAAACACTTCAAAAAAGAAGATTTAGATACCAACCAAATAAACTTAGATACAAACCTTATCAATATAAAAAAATCCCGAAAACTTAAAACTAGACCTACAAAAACCCATATCCTACAAAGAAATTGTTTACAAGATAAAAGAAAGTAAATCTAACAAAGCTCCAGGGATAGATGGTATAGTTTCGGAAATTTACAAACTCTTTCCTTCAACAGTAATCTCCCATTTTCATAAAATTTTGCTAGAAGTCCAGTCAGAAGCAAAAATACCACCCTCATGGAAATATTCTATCATAACACCAATTCTAAAAGATAATAAACCATCAGACCTTTGCACTTCATACAGACCTATATCATTACTGAATAATGATTACAAAATATTCATGTCAATCTTAGCTAACAGAATGAAAATCCAACTTTCAAAAACAATTAATAATGATCAAACTGGATTTTTATATAGCAGGCACATACATGATAATATTAAAAGGATACTTACTCTTACAGATTATGTGAATAAAGAAGATAGAGAAACACTTGTAGTCAGATTAGACATAGAAAAAGTCTTTGATTCCCTCAACTGGGCATATCTATTTAAAACTTTAGCATTATTTGAATTTCCTCCTCCCTTCATCTTATTACTAAAAAACATATATATTAATAACTTAGTCTACATTTAATTAATCCTTTCACCTCAGAATCTATCCATATAACGAAAGGTACTAAACAAGGATGCCCCCTTTCTCCTATTTTATTTGCTTTGGCTATAGAAATACTTGCAGAAATAATACGCAATAATCCAAGAATAAAAGGAATAGAAGTCTATGACCAGTACATATCTAAAATAATGTTTTTTGCTGATGATATTTTATTAACCCTATCAAACTCCAGAGAGTCATTAGGAGAGCTAGAGGAAGTAATGGAGAAATTTTATAAGATTTCAGGTCTACACTTTAATAGATCAAAATCAAAATTTCTATTTTTAAATAAGAAAAAAGACCTGAAAGTTACAGATAAATCCATCATAGGAAAACAAGAACTTATGCTAAATTATTTAGGAATAGTGTTTGTAAAAATATAAACGAAACAATATTAATAAATTATAAAACCATTATTGAAACAATAAAAATATATATAGAAAAGTGGAACAAAATTATATTAACTTTTAAAGACAGATTGCAATTAATAAAAATGGTCTTATTGCCAAAAATACTATATGTAGCATTAGCAATACCGTTAATTCCTGAAAGATGCATTCTTAAAGAAATAAACTCATGTTTAATAAAATTTTTATGGTATCCCAAAAAGAATAGATTAGCTCTAACTCATCACATTAGACCCTGGAAACAAGGAGGATTGAACTTCCTAGAAATAGAAACATATATAAAAGCATCTGTGCTTAAAACTACAATAGACTGGATAAACCCAAATTATTTTGTTAACTGGAAAGAATTAACAATGGCTATATTAACAAATGAATTTAATATGTTAAAAATGTTTAATGTTAGACAAACCAAACAAACCCTGATACATACTATGCATAAGTATACAATATAATATAACAAAACCTTCTAAAACAACACTGATTAATCATTACATCAATTCCTTTAGGAAACTTACCAATGCAAACATAGATCTAAAACTTTGGTTTGACCTTTTAACCCCATTTACCATCACTAAGAACTTTCTTCACAAAATATATAGAGAAACAATAACCTCCTGGGAACAAAATGGATTCTTATGCTGTTTTCACTGTGTAAATAAATTAAATGTTTTAGATATACATATGATAAAAACTGCTTACAATATTCCAACACAGTACTGGTTAACCTTACAAAGCATTCTAAAGTACACTCAAGATTTATGCAGATTAATTAATAATTCCTCATTTAAAGATATTCCAAATCTAATAAGTTTTCTGTATGAATTTATATATAATAGTTGTGAAAATAAAAATTCCATTTCAAATCTATATAAAGAGTTAATAACATAGAAAACAATTCCCAAACCATCATACTGGCAGTTCTTAACAAAAGGTCAGTCATTGCAGTTAACAGAAGAAATTAAAAGTAACATCTTACTATCAGTTAATTACACCTCTAACACACAGCACTGGAAAATATTTAACTGGAAATACTTATATAGAGCAGTTTTAACACCAGATAGAATTAAAAAGATCAGTACTACTAAAAATGCTTTTTGTTGGAGGTGTGAAAAGTCAAATAAAGCAGACTGGATTCATATTTTTTATGAATGTAATAAAATTAAATCATATTTTACAAGCTTTATTTAATGAATCATTTACCTTAACTAAAGTATTGATAATATTGTTGTTGTTTGCCTTTTCGGCTTTTCCCGGTTAGGGGTCACCACAGCAGAACTCCAGTCTGCTAATGATTGGCAGTCGATTTTTTTTTTATGGTGCCGAGTTGCCAGCCCGACGTCCAACCTTCAGCGAAGGCACACCCATTCTATACTAAAGTATTGATAATACTAAATGTAAATGAAGGTCCCTACCTGAATAAGACAAATATGTATTTGTTATGGACAATACTTGTTATATCTAGGAAATGCGTAACCAGAAGATGGAATTCAAATACATCCCCGACCTTGGAAGAATTCTACACTTTACTGAAGACATCTGTATTGATGGAAATAAAAATCAAAGAACTACGAATCTATCCCAGGCCATTGTTAAATAATCCTTGGAAGAAAGTTATATCTTTGTTGGACACTCTGCAATAATCAGTATTGTATCTCTGATAACTGACCTGTTAACTCTATATTTAATAACATACAGTGTATATAACTGAAAGTCAGGCTAATATAAATATTGTATATAGTTGTTTAAAATGATATTTAAAAATATTATATAAATGTTATTTTAATTGAAAATAAAAAAAAAATTGAGAAAAAAAAACAAGTATATGGGGACAGTCCAGCAACATCCGTGGTGCCACAGTGACAGACAGCAGTGCAAACATGCTGTAGTGTATCTTCCATGTAGGTGTCCTACTTTTCCAGTACACAGATGTTTGCAGAATGCGTACATGTGCCTTATATATGTGGTTCCTTTGTCAGACACATGTGGATGTCTGGCAAATGGTTGGACAATAATTGATGGTTGTTCTTAGACTGTGGATAATCTGACTGTCACATGCCAGCACCCTGAGAAAGCAGTTATGCTACAGTAATATTTGTTACTGTATTCATACCCTTACCATGTATGATCAATATGTACACTCTCTCACTGAGGTTGGGCCTATGTCGCCCCCTACTAATGACTATACCCTGAATTTTTGCTGTATGGAGTTGTCAGGTATGCTAGCCATAGCTCTCAAGTGATGAGATATGAATGTCGACAAAACAGTGTCTTAGCCAGAGTACATCAGGGACAGTCAGGGACACCTGTACAATGTCTGAAGTTTTCCTGTGTGACAATCACAGACTGAGAGAAGCTGAATGACAGTACATCTCATGATATGCCAGCTGTGTCCACAATTACTTACTGTCACTATTGTCTAACACACAATCTAGTAGCATTCGTACAGAAGCTGACCATTGTAGAAGGGAGTGAGAGGGCCAGAGCTATGATATAAGTCACAGCAGGCAAAGTTGAAAGGCATGCCTGTAGCTGTTGGGCAGCACAATATCACCAACATGTCATTCCCAGAGAAGTACTACAGGCCTACTGTTGTAATCCCTGTTCCCCATAACTGCATCCTCCCATCTACATCCCATTAAATGGGACTTGTATTACATACCTGGTAGAGTGCTCTAATCCTTTTTGTGCAGAAATCCTGCAGGAAAATGCTTCCAAAATCACAGTCTGTCTTGGTAAAGCAAGTTACAGATCTGTTTACCATAGGCAGCTGCATGCCTTGTTTAGGTAATGCTCAATAACAGGTGATTGCCTGTGCACCAATTCATGGCTCAGACTTGCTAATTGCATCCAGAACAGCTGGGGTGCACTTTCATTAGCCAATAACATGGCACAACAGTACTATATTTAAGGCCTTCATATTGGCCTTGGCCCCTTTCCTAGTCTTTGAGATGGACATTACTGAGGTGTGGAGACTACAGCATCACAGAGGGTAGGTAAAACTACTGTCCACTGTTGGGATTTATGTGGTACAGCCACAGTTTTGCATGCTATGTTCGGCCATTGTCAAATGACTTTCTGATTATCTGGCAGTTCAGTGTTAAACACTGTGGGTTGAGGTCTGTAAGGAGAAAGACACATGAGTGTCATACATCATACACATCAGAATATGCATGCTGCTGCAGTAGCTGCTGGTCTATCAGCTGTGTATGTTTGTAGGAACAGACTGTGACACATGTCTCTGTTGCTTAACCTTCCCCCTCCACCCCTTTATGTATGGGTGTTCTGTGGATCCCTTGTTCTAGGGGGTTATGAGGTATGACAGGTCTGTAGCAGGTAGCTGAACATACTGGTACATATGTTGCAGGCTGCAGCTGCTGCTTTTTGCTCTGGAGTCATACTGGGGAGTGTGAACACACTGGTGGACAGCGACCTGTATGTGTCAATGAGGGAGCAGTGTCAGCTCTGTTGTTACAGCAGAGCCAGGGTGAAGGTACCCATGACAGTCCAGTTGAGACATGTGCTTAACGTGCAGATGTTATGTAACAGTGCCAGTTAGAAAGTGATATGTGACATATAGTTAGCCAATATATATTTGTGCAGTGTGTCCCTACCTACAGGCCTTTCATGTGTTAACATGGGTAGCAGTGAATGCATTAGCAGCAACATATTTTGCTTAAAATTGCAGGACTCAGTCATTATTTGTTGTATTCACAAGCATATCATTGAAGTGCAACACACTGGATTTGAACCCAGGCAGGAATTTAACAAACTGAACTACTGGGTCAATGCAGCAGCAGGTGTATTTGCAAGATATATGTGCATGCATACAGCCTGTTACACAGGATTTGCATTAGCATGTGTGTTCGGATGGGCATGATGTGTGACCAGTGATGGGAGTAACGCTTTACAAAAGTAACGCATTACTGTAACATATTACATTTTTCACTAACTACTAATATTCAGCATTACTTTTCAATATAGTAATGCAGTAATAGTAATTAGTTACCTTTTTTAGTAACTAGTAATGCAAATGTGCATTACTTTTTGCGTTACTTTTCCCGTCAGTTCACATCATGTCAAGGCAGCCTTGTCACATAGACTGTTGACATCCTCCCATTTAGCTAATGTGAAACTGTTACTTTGCCCGCGTGTGCCACGAGCCAAGTTAATTGATTGCATGTTACACTGTGTTTTTTTAAATATCACACCGTCCTTATTTATTATGTATAAATACGCCCCACCAGCCAGCAGTCTACGGATGGCTCTAGATGAAATTTGTCACCCATCTGATTAATTATGCATGAAGCACGTCCCTCAACCCCTTTGGGGGGCAGCCTAAACCATTCTGCTCCATACTAAAACTGGTCACACAGCCTAATTAATTATATAACATGATCCACGCCCCTCTTACCAACTGGGTAAGGGTGCAAACTCCTTCCTCGTGCTTCGCAAGTTCGCAGCATTTTTCACCATTTACATTATGTGGCTAGAAAAACAGAATGAAAAAGTAATCTCTTATGAGGAAATTTGTGGTACGTGTATATATGTCAATAATTTTGTCTGTTAGTTCTGTTTATTTTTTTCTAAATATTTTATTGCAAATTATTGAGTATGGAAGTCCCTGAGTAATAACAGACGTTTTGTTTCATGTCTTTCAAAAAATGCACGCTAACACATCACATTTTATTTTGGTAGCTTACTAAGTTTAAAAGAGCGATATTTAAAAATCATCCCTAGTTTTGGCCTTTGCCCCACCATTATTTTTGGCTTTGTCCGGATTTGTTGTGTGCAGAGGTTGAGTGTATGTATATGTATGTATACATATATATATATATATATATATATATATATATATATATATATATATATATATATACATATACACTGGTTAGCTGCTTGGACATAGTATGGATGGGTAATTCTGTTATTGCAGGAGTTTTAAGTCTATTGTTTGAGGAAACATTTAAGAAAAACATCAATGCACTTGTCTAGTACGAATTTGTGGAAAGTTTTATAGGTTATTAACTGCATATCACTTTGCCCAGTCACACTTTATGATGTGCATTGTTCATTTCTTCTCTTAAAAATGCTGAGCATTACAGAAAGAGTGCAGTGTCCTATTTTGATCAGATTATTTGAGTGTATAGTACTGTTAGTGGCATAGCTTTGGCATGGTGTAGATATTTCTTGCGTTTTTAGGCTTGCTGCTATCACCTGATTACCACAATGAAGGCAGGCTTTCCCTCAATTCATTGTATATATTTTTTTGTGCTGAGACATAGTGCACAGTCAGTTCTTTCTTGTTTCACATTAAAGGTGCTGCATCAGTTTGCAGCCATAAAAGTCATATGACTAATATGCCACAGGCAGATTGCTTTCTCTTGATTACTGTACCATACCAAAGGCTTTGCAACACTATATAACATTTGATTTATAGGCAGTCCTGCATAATTCCCTTGATTAAAGCATTATAGACAAGGTCCCCTCTTTCAGTGTATAACTGTGTGCGATTAGAAAAGATTGCTGAATCACCTGTGTAATGCCTAGGGTTACTTACCATCACTTGATTAATGTGCTGGATATATGTTTAATGATCAGTATAACTATCAGTGAGTTCTGTTCCCCAGATTACCCATTCATTTGACACCACACTGTTCACTTTCCTTAAAAACACAGAAATGCAGTGTTTTTGCGGAAGACCCCCCAACCCTCAAACTTCTACATCTATATGATATATATGCACACTACCTATGAGATTACACAATGGGGGAAAAAGAAGAAATATCCGTATGCCCACTGTTCTGCTTTCTTGCACAAACACACTGTTGTCAGCCGATGAAACGGTAGGTTGACTACAATGCTTTAGTATAGCTGCAGTTAAATGAGTAAACGCACTGCATCATATGAATGGTCTCCCCATTATGACATGTGAAAAAGCAGTAATTCCCACTTGCGGTGTTTGCCATACCCTTGTCTTGTTCATTTGAATAACTGTTGTGTGATTACACAGAATCAGTGAAGTCATCTGACTGGACACCAAAGACATGGCCTCCTGACATCAGCAGAAGTATCCTCATGTTCCATTGCATAACTATTGTGAATTAGACAAGATCACTGTTATCATGTGATTAGTAGTCTCCCAGCTTCATTGTGCTTTTGTTTTGGTGTCATGCAAGACTACAATAACAACTGTTTATGATACTGTGGCCATATTAGTCCTTGTCCAGCATATCCCTGTTATCAAGTTAAGCACAGCCACAAAAGAAAATCTTGATAACACAATCCTAGTCAAGATTTCTTATCTTCTTTTGTGTAGCTATGCTGTCATTATGCATTGATATTGTCAGTGCCTGTTAACTATACTGTCATGACTATTGTCCTAAAAGTCTTTCTGAGGGAAAGCAGAAATTCTTTATGATATTGACAACTGCCACTAATGCCTAATGGTTGATCAAAGATTATGGCAATACAAGAAAAATAGGAGGGTTTGTTAGTTCTCGATTCTGGGTGTGCTGAAGTACATGTTTCCAGAAAATGGAGAACACTGCTTTATTGGAAAACACATTTACCCCACTTCCCCATCTCAGTTCCATTTAAAGGTGTCTAGACTCTCCATCCTACTTCACACCTACTTTCCAACTAATCCCTTGCAATCCAAATCCAATATTGTTTTCACTCCAAATACCAGCCACAATCTACTTTATAAGGGTCAAATGAGACTTTCCTTTTCCTTAACCATAACATTTCTATCATTTCCATTTCCTTCACTGCAATACCCAGTCATAATAAAGCATTGTGTTTGTATGTTGTAGGCAGTAACTTGTGGATACTGCTTCTAGAGGCAGCAAGATGCAATTATTTTGAATAAAACATTTATGACAATAAGTGAGTCACATGGTGAGGCACTGCAAAGATAAGAATTGTGGATATATAAATGTAGAATGAAGTAAAATTAAGTAGTAAGCAACATTAATAAGGAATGGATAGTACAACTTATGTTGCAAGACTGTAGTACTGGATAAAGTTTGCCATCAGACAGTCTTGTTAAGAATAGAAAGTGACACATTGGACATGCTCAGTAAGCCAGATAGTGACTATACTAAAGATTGCTGATCTGTGTCTGTTTGAACAGGTCTACCATAAATGTAGTCATTGAACTTGGAACATGCGAAAACAACTGCTAAAAAGTTCTTTTAATGTAACATTAGCAATTTAATTCTTCAAGGGCAGTGGGAACTGAATTTGTAGATGTAAAGTTCTTTGCCAGTAGCAATCTCTTCATTAGTTACAGTTCTCTTTAATGTGGAAATATTCAGACAATGTTTACTTCTGCTTATTGTTGACTGATATTTGGTGGATTGTAATGACAGATGTTTGAGTGGCCTTTTAGGATTGAAATTTTCTGAAATGGGTAATTTTGTCATTATTGGTTCATACATTGCTTACTGAAAGAATGTTCAAAACTACAAATTTGAAACACATTCTAATAAGTGGTGCTGTATTATACAAGGAATATCATTTAATACAATCAGGAAGGTGAATCAAAGAACACATACATGTATGCACATCCCTAAAATGTATGCAAGGGGCCTATAGTTTGAAAACAGCCCAAAGGTAAATGTAATCCTCCACTGGCTAGATTAATTTTTTTTTGAATGTGAGTTTTAATGCCGTTTCAAATAATGTGACTTTCAAGGGCAGAGAAGTTTACTGGTCATCCTAAGTCTATTTTCATTGTGAGACTGCATTGTTTGTTTAGCAAATGGCTATCAGTGTTTGTGCTATTTTAGTTCAACATCTGTAATAATCATTGTAGTAAGAAAGCAGTATGCACACTGACAGGTATGAACAGTGTTTATGGTAACTGGGGAGAAATAGCCAAGTAATGGAACACTGGAATGGCTGGGACTGAAGCTGCTATGGGGGTTTAGGGGGTTGCCACAGGAAGGGCTGCTCTAGGGGGACTCTGACACCGATTGGCAGTAATTGTGGTATATGAACCAATCAAAGGTGTGTAGCGGAGCCAAAGCTGTTCAATGCAGAACAGTGGGTTCATTTATGGTTGAATGCATTCCGCATAATCTGTAGCACTTGTTTTCTCTTTTGTGTTTTAAATGTTTGTTGATTAACAGGCAGATACTATGATTGGAAAAATTCCCACAAAAGGTATATTTTATTTTGTGAAGGGGAGGGACGGCAAACTCTAAGACTGCAGCGGGGCGGCACAAACTCTATTGTGTGTGGAATACTTAGTTATTTAAAACAACAAAGTCCAGCAGAAAAGCTATTTAAAGAGTGATTGCCTTGTCTTTTTACTCCCCCCTGGTGACAGGCAGTTGAATTCTTGATGGAAGGAAATGGCCACTGATTATTTGAAATGGTACAATAAAGGTGGTTTTTACTATGTATGGCCATCTTTGATCTGCTTTACTGGTAATATAGTTGTTGTAATGTATATTGTGTTAATTAAACATTATACATTCCTTAGGGCAAACTAATTTGGATATTTGGTTATATGTAGACATATTTTTGAAACTGAGGCTACAGGCAGATTAAGTAAGTAATGGGTTTGCCACCTTTTCAAATACTCAAAGAGGGACTCGTTTGTAGAAAAAGTTTTTGCAGGAGAAACCATACCCATAGCCAGTGCAAAGGATAGGGCTTCACTTTTTTTCTAACATAACAGCTTCTTCTTTCAGCATTTCAGTTGTTTATGCTGCTCTATATACTATTGAGGTGTTTCAGATACAAAATCAGTGTTTTATTCAGCTATTAAAGAAAACTTAGAAAATTCATTCACTGTAGGTTCATGTTTTAAAAAAAACTTCTATATAGTTAACTTTTTTTTTGTATTTCTGGCAGTCCCTTTATTTTAAGCTTCAAATGATCAGAGCCACATTTTGACAGAGGTTATGAAATAAAACATTTGTAATATATATATATTCCACGCACATCCATTTATTTTTCTGATTAGTGCTTTCACTCAGAGATGGAAAGTCAAAATTCATTTGAACAATCTGTCTACACAGAATTCTTTGACCTAATTACAAACGATGGAAAAAAATTGATGTGAAATGTAAGCTATGTCCAGTGACAAAGAAGACCTACAGAACTTCAGCAAACAGTATGTCGAATTTAAAAAAGCATCTTCAGACATCACATCCTATCGCACTTGGAAAGCTAAATAGTTTGAAAAGGAAAGCAGTTGATTCCGGGTGCTGACTGCAAGACGAAATAGACTCAATGACGAACACTTTGAAAAGTTGCTCCTCCTTTGAGCCAACAAAAATGTGTAGTGATTGTTTAGTCATTGTGATGTGAATAGTTATATACAGTGATATTTTGGTTGACTTTGTTATGATAGTAGTTTTTTTAGACATTTATAACATATTCTGTAAGTATTTTTGTGTCCTTGGCATCACTTTTATCAGATTAGCAGGATTAGCCTAATGTATGCTGTTGAAAAATTGATGGGTTGTAACTTGTTATAGATCTTGTGTTGCTGGCTGTGTGTACTTTGGTTTAAGTATTGAATTGTGACTCTGACTATAAAGACTGGCCTGTGGGATTTTGTAAACTGTAATCTTTTTTGTAATATAGTGTTTATAGCTTTAATAATACACTCATATTCATGTGCAGAAGCATGTATTCCTTAAACACAAGTAAAGTGTGAATAAATCAGAATATGACAACTGATAAACTATACTTATGTAAAAGTAACTCAAACGTAACTAGTTACTTTAGTTAGTAACTAGAATAGTAATATATTACTTTTTTAGAAAAAGTAATAAGTAATGATGTATTACTATCACTTAAAAGTAACTAGTAATACTAACTTATTACTTTTATAAGTAACTAGCACAACACTGTGTGTGACACTGAACTGTCTGTCATTATTTTCTAACCTCAATCTGTACCGACTTGCCAGTACTTCAGCACACAGAAAATGTTTTGTAAAAACAGTGCCAAAATTTGGCAGCACAACTGTGGACATTCTGCAACAATCTGTGCAGTTGACTTGTATACCTTATATCCCAGGCCTCACGTACATCCATCATTATCTATTTGGCTGTGTACTGTTTTGGTGTCTGCATCACAGTCTCAAGTACACTGCCAATTTTCCCATTATACGTACAAGCAGTGTGTCATTGGTAATCAGAATATGTGTATTGGAAACACATTTTTACTTCAGAGCTGACTGGCCTAGTGGGCTAATGCACTATGCTGTAATTGGCAGGGGCCTGGGTTTGAAACTTGACAGGGGTGATTATTTTGCATATGTGGCTTACAGTGTCAGAAACACAAAATATGATTAAAGCAGTTTTACGCAGATTTGTGTGGTGCGCCATGCTGTTTAGCTCTGCTTAAACCCACACTAATTTTAAAAAAAGAAAAGAAAAAAATGGGTGATAGGAGAGTGGTGAAATGGGGGCAAGCAGGGGAAAAACATACTTAAAGGCAGTTAGAGATGTGCAGGATGGGTGCAGGAAAGGACCATAGCTCTCAATTTCTTCTACAGCAACAACTGTGTAGGTTGTAGAGAATTGGGAATTTGGAACCTAACCCCACCCAGACAGAGGGGTGAGGGCAACATAATTATTGTTGATTAATTCATGTAATGATTAAGTGTGTCCAGTGGACATGGGTGCAAAGTGGAGAGCTATGTATGGTGTGATTTTTTTTTGTGGGACAGGTGCCCTTTTTTTTTAAGGTAAGAATGGAATGTTGGGGAAAGGATATAGGTACATTTGGGGTGGTAAGTTGGGTAGGATAGGTTACATTTGCAGACAGACAAGACAAACAAAGCAGCATACAGGGGTGGTGTGTGACACATGAGGAAGGGAACACCCTGAACGAGGAAGGTGTTGTGGAATCAGATAGCCATGTGCCTGCAGACGGCAGTAGTGAGTCTGATCTGCCAACTCATGGGTAGTCAATATTGCTCTTCCACTGCCCCAAAGGTGACTGTGCTGGAGGCTGTATGCCAGGGCCACCTTGCCCCTCCAGGTTGATGAATCTGCCCTCAATCCAGCACAGGTGATTCTTGTAGTCACAATGCATGATCCTGGGTACTATCAGTAGTAGCTGATCCTGGGTAACAACCCCCTCCACCCCCACTCCCAGGTGGGCAGGCCCTTTCTCCTCCGGTGGTTCCACCCATAGGTGGTGCAGGGCCAGCAGAGGGAACACTAATGGCTTGGGTTCCAGATGTGCTGGGACCCAGTGCCATGGCTGGCTGAGGTAGGGAAGGTGGATTGCCAAGAACCAGCCTACCCAGTCGAGCTATGGTGTTCAGGTATTTCAAAGTATGTACAATACTAATGAACATAACATTTAGTTAGTTATAACAGCATACCAGAACATTGCAAATAACCCAGTAACATAACATTGCATAGTATATGGAACACAACAATAAGTGAGGTAACAGTCAGTATAGTAACAGCATGCCAATAACACTTACGGCATAAGGCCAACAACATAGATAATTCAACAAGGTATGTTAGTATGCAACCATTGCAATACTTAACAATAATAAAACACAAGGCCCAGCATAACGTTTTGAGAAGAACATATGTTAATACTAAATCACAGCTGATGTATAACAATAATAAATTCTGATGCAGGTAAGGGGTGGGAGGAGAGAGAAATACAGTCCATTAATACCAGTATAGGCTATATTGTAACAATACTCTTATATACTCTACAGGTCTGCCCTTCCTTTATGTATACAAGTGCCCTATAGCTTCTGTAGTATATATATATACCTCTCAAGCTATCCGCATGGGACAGTATGGGCCAAACTGTAAGACCTACAGGTACACAACTACAGAGGAATATTCATGTCATATGAACTGATGCAGTATGACTGTGCTATTGACATAAATCATGTCAATGATAGATCTGTGACAGAGGAATTAGGCAAGAGTGATCACAGTCCATGACAGCATGACACTTGAGAGACATATATTGTGCACAGTACAGAGAGTTTACGACTATCATGCCGTCCTTGGCAGGCATGGGGTTAGACTATCTGCAGACATTCACAGACACACCAGGCATACAGCCATATCAAGATTACACATTTTATTTATTGTATCAACTTTTATTAGTATTGCATTTGCTGCTTTTATTTCTTGATCACATTGCTGAGCACTGCTGTTAACACTCTGTTACATCTGAACACACAAATTATTAACCCATTCTAATGGCTACTGCAGCCATTTATTTACCTGTAATTCCTGTATGGAGAACATCTGTTAACAATACATAACTGATTCAATAATATTTAGTAGTACTTGTCATTGGATTTGACCCCTGGTCTGTGTATGACAAAATGTACATCAAACATAGAATTTATCAAACTGAGCTACTGAGCCACTGCTGTATATTGATTGACTGATATTTAGCTCACCTGGTAACAAAATATGACTTGGTAGTAGATGTAGAGTGTTATACAAGACTGCAGTGACACCTGAGCAGGCATGCATGAGAGTCATGCATGGCAGAGATAGTAGGTGAACTGTACATTAATACATAGACTAGGTGTAGACAATATACCCCTAGTGGGTGGAAATATCTGTGATGTGCACAAACCATATCGGAGTGCTGGGTTGGCTACCTGACCCATATACAGTTGCAGATGCTATATTTTCAGTCTACAGCTATTACAATTTCATACTTGCCTGCAGCAGCGTACCTCATAGCAGGAATGCATATAGCTGAAATGCAATGGTTAATACAAGAAAATCATGATATACACAATATACCTTGGCTGTTCCTATCATTGCTTCAGATCATACTGCAGAACAAATATCATAATGAATTATATCTTGTAGTACAGCTCCATATCTACAGTTTAGAAGAACACTCTTTATTAGCTAACATTCAGTCACTTAGTGGTATTCTTTTTGTTTTTAGTTCACAGCAGATGTAATACTCAATTTCATGAACAACAGCCCAAAATACACATATTGAACAACAAAGCTTTATTAGGGGAGACTTCATACAGTGACTGGTATATTTTTCCAGTCTTTATTACAGAACAGTTCATATAATCTAGGTGTTGCAATACAGCTGTACTTCCACAATTAAGGAAGTAGAAACTTTATTTCCTTAACATAATCAAGTTTCATGCTTTCATCTTTATTGAACTATACCTGGCATTACTAACTTATTTCAGTCCAGGTGTATGACCGCATTCATTCTAGTACGATCAAAACTGTATATACTTAATAGCAGTTAATACATTACTCTTTCTTGCTTATATGACTATGGATTGCAAGGTACATCAAGATACACCACACTCATGCTACAACCTCATCAGGCACCCTGCATGGGCCTCTAGGTTGTGAGCTCTCTCCTCTCCCGCTATAGGGAGAGAAGCACACCATTATAAGTACCTGTCTGTCACGCATTCAGATTAGGCATTGGTAAAACAATGCAAACAGTGCTTACAAACTTGTGGGGCATTCCCATCTTGAGAATTCTGGACCCAAGTGTCCAGAAGTCCTCTCTTCAATCACTTCAGATCATCAAAATGATGACGGACTTGCTCATCTGTGCAGGAGATACCTGTAGGACTGAAGAGATCATGTGACAGCCAGTCCTAGACTTCTGACTTGTACTCCAATCACTGACACTGGCCCTACAGCAGCTGGACATAATGGTATTTTACAAGGAGTCGAACCATGACCCTGGACTCCAGAATGCCCCATCATTGCGCCCAGAAATGTGCACTCTCTCCAACACCTGCCATAGCTCCTGTCAGGTTCAAACTCAAACTGGTTCTGCTGTATTCCTGCCTGTTGCACTTAAGCCTGTTTTCCTGCCCTTTACTGCCATTGAGCTATTTTTAAAAATGTGACACATCACTTAACACTGCGCAAACCTGCTAAACTCAGCTGAGCAGTGCTTAAACTGGCACCACTTAGTGGTGCATAAACCAGCTTATCTGAGCTGGGCAATGCTTAAACAGGCATTGCTTAGCAGTGCTTTGCACAGCTTAGCAATGCACAAACCACCTAAGCACTGCTAAAACATGCCACTTCTCTATCAACTCTTCATTCTCAAACACAGGAATATTTCACTTCTGTTGAAACACAGTTAGCCAATGCCCAGCTAATCCTGAACCTAAACAAAACTAAATTATTACTCTTCCAACCTAACAAGACATCTATCTCATGTCCATCATTTAACATAATAGCCAATGACAATACTGTGATCTCCCTGACAACCCATACAAAGCTTCTTGGAGTGGAAATGGACAATACCCTAAAATTTGACTTGCATGTCTCCCTACCTATAAAAAAGTCCATAAAAACTTGGAAGTCTACATAGGCACAAAAGGTTCCTGACCACAATGGCCAAAATTACATTAGCACAAATCCATCTGCTCTCCACTCTACTATATGCCTCTCCAATTTTAACTAATCTAAGGAAACTGATTTATCTAAGCTAGAAGCATATTATAATACAAATTGCTAAGTTTGCATCTGACTGCCCATATAGAACACATCATTGTACAGCTTTAAGGATACTAGACTGGCTTGAGCTTCCCAACATTATCCTTTACAACCAACTCTCTCTAACTCACAAAATTGTAACACAAACAACTAGAACCCTTGCACTACAAAATCTCATCCTTTCTTATATTTCCAGCAGACCACTTCACTCTAACAACAAGAACTTACTCACCTTCTCCAAGACCAACAAAACTGCAGGAGCATCTTTATTTTCCAACTATATATCTCGTATATGGAACTCCATTCGTAACTCCATTCGCTCAGTCTCATCCACTAACCACTTTAAGCCATCACTTAAATCTTATCTAAAAAATAAGTGGCTATGTTCCTGTACTAACCCCTCATGAGTGCTCTGATACATCACAGTATACCCAAAACATATCCAACTTCTCCCCTGGTGTTTAATCCTTTGTTCCTACCAACCTCTTTTAATCTTATATCTTGACATAAGTAATACCTACAAATAGTACTAGCTATGTTCATAGCCTAGGTTTTGTTGTCAAGATGTAATACATTTGTATGTTCTTATGTATACTATATTTTGTTTACTTTATACTTTTTGATTATTGTAATGTGTGCATGAAATTTTACTGTTACTCATGGAGCTTTTCTCCCCGGGCCTCTGCTAAAAAAGGACCTGTGTCCAGTTGGACTTTCCCAGTAAACAAATGTTAAATAAATAAATAAAATAAAAATAAATTAATTGTTTAAGCAGTGCATTGCAAGACTTAGCCGTGCTTAGCAGAGCGCAGCAAAGCGGGATTTGAAAATACTAATCATGTATGTCTATTTGCAACATAAATGCTTAATAACATGTCTGTGCATACATACAATATTCAGTCAAGGGTTTACAAATACTTCTCATAATGTCTATTTGCAAGATAAATGCTAAATAACTTGTCTGTGTATTCATACAAAATTCAATCAAGGAATTAATAGTACTTGTCATAAATGTGTATTTGAAAATTAAATTTAATAACCTGTCTGTGTAATAAAACAATATTGACTCGGGATTTAAAATAATTCTCATAAATGTATATTTGCAAAATAACCTGTCTGTGTATTCAAACCCTGCACCTACTGCACATAAGGCTCTCACTCTAACCATTTGGCTATGTGGATGCATGGATTGCTGCTATACTTTCACATATACCGCTCCACTAAGTTTAAGCACTGTGACTCTCCACTCAAGCTCGCTCAGCTATGCTTAAACTTGACCTTTCCATTCATAAACAAATGTATCCGGTTTCTATTTTTAGATGTCTGGCATGTGTCCATTGCTGTGTGCTGCTCCTGACCAATCAAGCACGCATGCACACACACACACACACACACACACACACACACATAGACACACACACACACACACACACACACACACACACACACACACACACACACACACACACACAAATTATTACAGTTGCCTACATTGATATCCAGCACTTTCACAGTTCAGGGGATGTGTTACTCATCTCTGGACACAGTAACATACTCCCTACACTGATTCAATAACTGTATTACCTGAATGTCCCTCAGTAACATGCCTTCATTAATATGCATGTCGCACTACTGAGGGTGTTCCGCATACACAGCCACGGTTCCTTCCATATAGGCTTTACACTATGACTACACAGATTTTATTAAATCCCCATACTGATCTTTTCACTTTTCCAATAGCATATACAAATGAATGCTTAGAAACTCGCAATTTCACTAAAATGAAGATCTAAATTTATTGGCATTAATTTTTCAATGGAACTGAAATACATTCTGTTGAAAACTTAATGTCTAGATACAATCATGGTTCTAATAAGTAGTTAACACTACAAATATATAGGGATTTTGTAAACTCAAAGATAAATAATATATTTAACTTGGATAAGAAATCTTTACCACAAATATTTTACAAGGAGTCGAACCATGACCCTGGACTCCAGAATACCCCACCATTGTGCCCAGAAATGTGCACTCTCTCCAACACCTGCCATAGCTCCTGCCAGGTTCAAACTCAAACTGGTTCTGCTGTATTCCTGCCTGTTGCACTTAAGCCTGTTTTTCTGCCCTTTACTGCCATTGAGCTATTTTTAAATATGTGACACATCACTTAACACCATGCAAACCTGCTAAGCTCAGCTAAGCAGTGCTTAAACTGGCAACGCTTAGTGGTGCACAAACCACCTAAGCACTGCTAAAACATGCCACTTCTCTATCAACTCTTCATTCTCAAACACAGGAATCTTTCACTTCTGTTGAAACATGGTTAGCCAATGCCCATCTAAAACTTAAAGAATTGCTTGAAAAATATTAACTGTTGTTAATTTGTATTACATTGATATATTACATAGCTGTGGCCATATTTAAATAGTTATTTGTTTGTTTTATTTTACTCTGATTGTTGTTTGTTATTAAAATAAAATACATTTTTTTAAAAAAAAAGTAAGAAACTCAGACAAAAGCTCTGTAAGGTATCTTCCCTGTTACCCTTTATTATAAAATATGCAATTGTCATTATACCTATTAGATCTACTGAGCTCTCTAACTTTTGCCCTATTGCCTTACTATCCCCATTAGCTAAGATAATGGAAAGATGCGTACGCAAACAATTTCTTAACTACCTTCTTCAAAACAAACTTCTAGCTGACTGTCAACATGGATTTAGACCCTTCCACAGCACTACCACTGCTCTCCTTTCCTTCTCTGACTCCATAAATAATAATCGCAATAATAATTGTTTCTCCTCAGCACTATTCATAGATCTATCAAAAGCTTTTGATATGGTTAACCATAATATACTTCTTGAAAAACTCAACCTTTTCTCTCTCAACTCACATTCTTTACAATGGTTTAGAAGTTATCTAGTAAATAGGCAACAATCAGTGCTTTGGGGGAACAATCTATCATGCTTACTTCCAGTAAATATTGGTGTTCCACAAGGATCAATCCTAGGACCCCTTATTTTCTCATTATTTATCAATGACCTCTATTTGAATGTGCCACAAGCTACCTGCATCCAATAAGCAGATGACTCGACTTTGATCTGCACTGCTAAAAATGTTTCCTCCCTACAGTCTATCACCCAAAAAACTTTCCAAAACGTTGAAAAATGGTTTATGCAACACTGCCTCCTCCTTAACCCCAAAAAAACTAAGCTTCTTCTCTTTACTCCTACTAATAAATCTCCTATACCTTTCTTCACTATCTCCTCATATAATGCTACATCTATTAACCCTGATAAAACCACATGACTATTAGGTGTAACCATTGACAACCATCTCAACTTTGATGACCATATTAACACTACTATTAAAGCTGTTAATAAAAAAATTGGGACACTTTACAGAATTAAACATTTCCTTACCCCAGCAGCCAGAAAAAACATTGCACAGACCCACCTGATTTCCACCCTTTTCTATGCCTCAGCTATATATACTACCTTATCTAAAAATAACATTACCAAACTCTCTACCTGTTATAATAGTATAGCCAGATTCATTACTGCTACTCCCCTCAGAACTCACCACTGTCACAACCTCAAACAACTAAACTGGCTAGAGCTTAACAACCACCTACTCTACCAACAATTACTTGTCATTCACAAGACCCTTCACTTCCCGGACAATACTCCTAGCCTGACAAGACTGATTTCTCCTTATAAAAATCTAGCCACACTTCGCTCTGCTAATAAACTCCTAGTATCCTCAACTAAATCTTACAATAAAGCTGGAGATGCATTAATTTCAAACTCCATAGGTAAACATTGGAATCTACTCCCTCAAGATATAACTAATCAAGACTCTACCTCACTGTTCAAAAAACATATCAAGGAACATCTTAAAACTCAATGGCTATGTCCTTGTACTAATCCCGACTGAAATTATGTCTCCCCACATTAATTTTTGTTACCCTTCCCCCTTTCTGAGCTCCAAACTTACACTTTCTATTGTTGAGAGTTACTTCTTAAAAGTATGCCTATTTTTCAACTTGTTGAACTTATCTTATATGTTTTTAGATTTTTTTTGTAATTCTCTTTTTTTAAACTTTTTAAACTTTTAAACTTTTATATTGTTTTAAAATAACTTTTTGTGATATACCAGTGTTATTTTTTGCATGTACTGGAGCTTTTCTCCCCGGGCCTCTACTGTAAACGGATATATATCCAGTTGGACTAGCCCGGTCAACAAATGTAAAATAAATAAAATAAATAAAATAAATAAATAAATTATCCCTACAGACATTTAAGCCCCATTTCCACATTTTTTTCTAAGAATCTTTTCATCCATCAAGTCATCTGCACTATTTATTTGACATATCTATTTCAGATATCTTCAAGTTATTGTCTAAAGTTATTTAATGTCTCCCTTCTTGCAGTGATGATCATTTTGCATACATTATAAATTATTGCATTTTTGTGATCAACAATTTTTTTATATATGTAGGGATTTCTATGTATTCATTAGTGTGTACAATGTGTTGCTCACCAAACAATTTGCTCTTGTTATGCATTTTACCAACAAACTTATGGACAATTTTTAGATTATCATCCTTTATTTACTTTCATTTATGCCAACGTTTTTCTTGCCCATTTTAAGCCTTGTATTTTCATTATACGGTTTGGGTAAAGAAATCTTATACTTATGCTTATGTAATCAACGAATACCTGACAACCACCATTTTCATTTTCAGTGTTAATCACTGTTGTTATAGCTATGTTTTATGTTTTTTTAGTTTCCATAAACCTCTGTTCCCTAATAAAAGCTATTTCATGCAGTCCAGGGCTTGATTCCCTCAACCTCAATTTGTCTATGTGTGACCTTAAGGAAGTCACTCAACCAGATTGTGGGGCTATTAGGGAAGGTGAGAATCCCAGTGGTCTCCTAGACAGCATGCCTAATAATAACTTATAAAACTATAAAGCATTTTTCCATAGACAGGAGAAAACAGATCTGCAGCATTTCATTTCTTCAAGTTACTCTACAATTTCACCACTGTAATATCTGGATTCAAAACAGTAATATCTGGATTCAAAATGTAGTTATGTCTACTGCAGTTTATATATGCTAAGTACTCAATTTTTCTCTATAGCCCTTGACAATATGGGCATCCATTCTTTGTAAATTACTTTTTTCAAACTAGATTCTTCATCTCTTATGCTCAGTATGCACTCCAGCTCATACATATTATATCTTAGCTGTACTGAACCATTTTCTGTGCAGCCTTCATATATTTTAATGTGCATTTACTATAGGAATATTTCAGCTGTTTTCAATCTGGCAATAGCTGACATGTTCATAAATGTTCATACATGGGTAACGTACAAAATAAATTCTATTCTTAATGTATCAAATGGATTTGTTCAATTTAAATCATTAATGTGTGCTACATAAAAAAATAGTGTCACATTTATTCAGAGAATAAAATTAAATGTCATATTTTGTGACAGCATGCTTAGAGTTAAAATAGGGTAAAAACACTTATTGAATATATGTCATACACTAGGAAAACAGATGGATGCACAGACTGCATTGCTGCAGTCCAAGAAATACTGTCAATCCGATGCCGCCATATTAATATGAAGAAACAATAAAGTAAACCTTACATATGTTAGTAAAATTAGAAAGCCTGACACTTTCAAATCTCTGATGACTGTAGAGTTTACATCTAGGCCAAATGCAAGTGATTGTCTGCCGATGGCTGAACAATCCACAGTAAGCCAGAGTACACAGGGGCATCTCCTAGAAATCAGGCTCTAAGGCCTTTAAAATGTGATATCTACCCTATGGCAGACAGCATAGCTCCAGTTCAGAAGTGCTGTCAGACTGAAGCTGCAATAGTTTTCGCTGTTTTGCTCTAAGAAACACTTTGTGGAGGCATTGCCTCAGGCAGGTGTCTTAGCACCTATGTGCCCTGTTTAGCAGCTTTTCAACATTTTTTCACTTCTCATCTTCTTAGGCCTGTGACAGTTAGTGCAGAGGAATAAGGCTTTGAACAAACAAAGTATTCCTGTAAGCCAAGGATACAGGGTTTGATTCTTTACACATTCATTTGCCAACTGTGTGATACTAAGCTAGTCATTTAATCAGAAATCCTGCCGGGTTGCCTCTGAAAGTGGACAATTGTGTCATGTTAGTTTTCTCAGTTAAAATGTGTATAAAATACTTATTTCCTAAATTCTGCACAGCTGCAAATCTCAGAAGAGCTTCTTTCTTTAAAATATCTGTTCTCTGCTGGCAGAGACTAATTAATGCATTAAAATAAACTACCTATGACATCATGATGACTGATTATTATAAGAATAACACATACTGTGGGTGTGTATTATGGCATGGGACAGTCAGAGTAATGAAAGTAAATACCAAGGGAAACACTGAGGGTGTTCTTTTGATTTTAAATCTGTTTGCTATCATGAGTAGGAGTACATTATGTATTACTTTATTCTACCCCAAGCACACATCTCTGTCTTAGACAGATATATAACATAATGGAGGCAACAGAATTATATGAGTAGAATAAATGGAACAATAATTGTGAAAATGGTCATTCTTATTATATACACTTTGCCTTCTCCTCAGACTTTAGAAGCCCATTTATATTGCCAGAAACTGAAGATATCCTGACCCAGGACACTGCTAGCATTTTTAGTCGATGCTTGGAAGCACTGTATTTAACTATTTGATTAATCTGAGCAGCAAAGTGTGTGATCTTTTGTGTTCATCTGTTATTTGGGATACTATGATTTGCTGATGAGGTGACAACACAGTGCAGACATTAGGTGAGCTCTTCATTCATTCTGTGCTGCTGACCACCTGCTGACCACTTCAGCAGTAGCTGCAGAACAGTAATAACCTTGCTGAAATAATCAGTATCAGTTGGGATTAACTGTTTTCTGAAGACTTGCATTGATGCACCATCGAATACTTTCTTTGTGCTTTTGTAAAGGTCTATATACCTTGATATCATTGAAGCCAATGTACATGATGATGTGAAAAAAGTGCAAGCCATTGTACATGATGATGTGAAAAAAGTGCAAGCCAATGTACATGATGATGTGAAAAAAGTGCAATGACTCTTCAAAAAGTAGTGATCATACCTCTCAACTGTCAAGATTTTCGCAGAATGTCCAGATTTTTGTCTCATGTTTTTTTGTATGCTTGTCATAAAATTACAGTTTTCTGGCAAATCACTGGCAAATCATTGAGGAATGAAGTCAGAAAATAATGGCATATATCTAAGCTTCAGACTTCATATCCTTCAGAAAATTCATGGTAATGCAAAAACTGTTATTCTATCAACTTTCTAAGTTTGTAAGAGCAATATTTAAAAAGTGTCCATATTTTTGGGCCTTTGACCCCCATTATTTGTGACTTTGTTTAGATTTCTTTCTTTAAGAGGTTGAGAGGTATGGTAGGGATGTTTATTTAATTAATCAAGCAGAAGTGCAAAGTGTTGCACCACTGTGGAAAAATTCTAGGCAGCAGTGCACATCAGGATTTTAACTGCATACAACCACAGACATAAAATGAGATCTGTAGGACTCATTACCAAAAAAAATAATAATAAGAAGAAAGTAATGGGACAATATAACATGGACAGTCATGGAAAAGTGTAAAACAATTATTGAGAAACAGAAGTAAAAAAAAAAAACTAAGAAGGCAATGGGACAATATAACCAGTCAGGGGAAAAGTGTAAACCAATTAACAAGAAAGAGAAGTCAAAAACATAAACCCCCGGATTCTCTAATCCTCCATGTAAGACTTAATAAGTTTTACTCGGAGGCTGCAGTTGAATGGTTTGATGTCAGCGTGCCATGAATATTCATGAGGGCACGCTGACTCAACCATAACTCTTACACGGACTGAGTAGGAAAGCAGGGGGCGTGTCCGACTGCCGAGCAGTCTAAATGTGCACGCCCCTGCAAGGTTTTAAAAAGCATAATGTCAACACACAAGAGCGAGTTCACTCAAATGTACTTGCACCCAACACCACACTCCCTGACACATCTCACTTATATAAAGTAAATAATTATATATATTTTTTAAATCCATGATATAGCTGCCCATATTTGCGCGTGTGTGCGTGGGTGTGCCCATTGCTTAGCTAGAGTTAGCAATTCTGACATGGAAGCATAAGAAAGAATGTTTATGCAAATCGCACCAAATTGCAATAGCGTAATGGTAGAGCGTATGCACAAAGAGAAGGCATTCACGGTTCTAGTCCGATCACTCCCCTTCTTATTTATGTTTTAAATCAGTATTTGAAATAATACCAGACATATATGATTAAAATTTTATTAAAAACAGTGACATGGCCAATGTATCAGTGAACAAAATATATATTTTTAAAGGACCCAGATATATAATAGCCTGGTGATAAGCAACACTTTACACAGCTAAACACAGGTGCCATTAGTTTAATAGTGCTTTACCCAGCTAAACAGAGGTGCCCATAGTTTAATAGTGCTTTACCCAGCTAAACAGAGTTGCCCATAGTTTAATAGCACTTTACCCAGCTAAACAGAGTTGCCCATAGTTTAATAGTGCTTTACTCAGCGCAATACAGTTGCCCAAAGTTTAAAAGCACTTTACCCAGTGCAATGTGTTTTCGTGGACGTGTGCGCCGCGCCAACCAGGGCACCGTAGGGCACCGTGGAGCAACGTAGAGCTAAGTTGCTTAAACGCAGCCACACCCCCTAGCATGTCTAGACAGTATTAAAATAAAAGAATGACAAGGTTCAAACCCAGGACCCTGTGCATCGTAATCAAAGTACAGAACCACTAAGCCATGACGACATAAGGGAAGCAGCCACTATTAACATTCATAAACATACGAATGGTAGTTTAACCATTACTAAGCAGGTCTGCAGTCAGCCGAGAATTTTACAAAATGTACAATCACATAAAAGTGCGGGAAATGCGGCATATTTAAGCCCCATAGGCGGGAATACTCACCATAACTGATTGTAGCTCACATTTGAAGTCAGAATGGCAGGTGCAGGAGAGGGTTCACGCTTCCGAGTGCAATGTTGGGGCATCGAGGAGTCCAAATACATGGTTTGGCTCCTTGTCCACCATCATGAGTCAAGACTCCTGCAGGGCCAGTTCCAAGGGATGGAATACAAGGCAGAGGCTTGGAACCAGTTAGCTCGTGACCTCACCAGTGCCACAGGCATTCCTTGGACTGGTGAGCAGGTCCGTCACCACCATGCAGACCTGAAGAGACGAAAGCAGGACCACTTGAACCAGTGGATACAGGAGGCCCGTGGGATGCAGAATGCCCCACAACTGAGTATGTAGTCATGGAATGCAGTATGTAAGAATTGATAATGGAGTATGTATAACGGATAGGTATGTCTCAATATCCCTTCATTTACTTTACAGCTGCAGGTGACCATGCTACGAATCAGCAAGCCTATGCTGATAGGCTGCTAAGGCTGTGCCACCAGGCAGGTTAGTGATTATTCTGCATATATTGTTATATAAAATATGGGAGAGAGCATGAAAGAAAGTGTTGTAGTCCAATAAAACAGCCATAGAATTGCCTGAATAAGTCCTCTGTATGTACTGTCAGATAAAAACGTCAGAGAGGCAGAAAAAGAGTGTAGTAACCCATTAAGAAAGGTAACATATGTCTGGAATAATATCTCTGCAGGCACTGTCATATAACATAAGTGAGTGAGCCTGAAAAAAGATTGTTCTAACCTATTAATAAAGGTATAATATGTCTTGAACATGTTTGCCATAAACACCGTTAAAACAAATAAAGGAGTGAGCCTGTGGAAAAGTGTGCAATGTCATTAATAAAGGTCTAAAACCCAGAGTGTGTCTGTGTCACAGAGTCTGAAATGTTGTTGTACCCTTGCATTATACAAACAGTACTGTTTGAAAATGTGCTGGCAACCCAGAGTTATGCAGTCCCATATAAAGTGGGTGATGGAAGTGCTAGTAGCGGTGAAACATATATACAGTCCACAATAGTCAGTTACTGGCTGGCATGAATAAGTAAACCTGGCACAAGTGTAGCATGTAATTATTCACCAGAAATGTGAGTGTGTGTCAAATAATGCAGGGTTCTGTACAAATCGAAGTGAAAATGTCATGTGAAAACATCCCAGATATGTAGATAAAGAAATATAAATGCAAACAAGAAATATGTAGCAGTAACATCTGCATCCTGGACAGTTAGTATGTCAGATATAGGTCAGGCATATATTGAACTAGCCAAACCCATGACACAATGTAATGTATGGTGGCAAGTGTAATAATACAGGTAGGGGATATACACTTGCAGTCACTGGGAATGTAGTGTAGACTAAAAGGTCATTATAAGATGTTAACCGAGGTTTTTTCTACACCCTACCGTATGTGCATAAACCATGCAATTCCACACCTCAATGGGTATGTGTAAACTTAAATATTTGTTGGGACATATGTCCTATTGTTTTATAAATATTTGCATTGATGTTGATGCATGTGCCCTGTTCAAACACCACGTTCATGGTGGCCTGTTGCTACCAAACATCCCTGCATGCTGTTGGAATATCCACTGTCGTTCAATTTATGCATGTGTTATGCTTGCTGTTCAACTGTTGGAACCTTGGTGTGTTGGGTTAATGGGAATATTACTGCATGCTGTTACAACTAATCTGGAATGCTGTGGTTTATGTTGTAATTAAACACACCTAATCACAGAATGTACGGGAAGGCCGGTCCCAGCGGACCCACCTGTCCCTCCTCAGTTGGCGAGTGCACCTGGCATCAGCGGCTCTGGTGCCCAGCTCGGGCTCCCCTCCTCCGTTGGTCCTGCGCCACCTTCGGGTGGAAACGCTGCAGGGGATGGGGCTCATCCCCCCGTACAAGCGTGGGCAGAGGAGGGCCACCTGTCACCCTTGCTAGGGTCCGGGCTGTGTTGCGTAGGGAGATCCAGTGTTCAGTCGCTGATTCCCTATGCCAACTCGAGGCGAGAGTGGCACATCTCTCGGGTGAGCCTGCCCATCCTACACAGCCCTCAGCACAGCCACCCTCGGGGCTGTGAAGGTGCAGTGGTGACTGCCCATGGGTGGGGATCTCAGTTCCACTGGTACCATCTGTGGGCTCATGGGCTTGCGATTTCCAAACATCCTTCCCCGTCAATTGTGTTCACCCACCCCATGTGTCAAACTCCGCCTCTGTATGCATCTTGCTTGTTTGTCTTGTCTGTTTACCTCCCCAACCTACCTCCCCAAATATACCTACTTCCTCTACCTCACATTCCACTCTCACCTGAAAAAAAATTTAAAAAAAAGGGCAATCTGTTCCCACAAAAAAATTACGCCCCATACATAGCTTCCCAATTCGCACACATGTCCACTGGACATGTAAACTGATAATTCTAATTGGCAGTACAACATATTTTGTTGTCCTCACCCCTCTCTTAGGGGTGAAAGGTTTCAAATTTCACACCAAATTTCAAACATATGCACAGCTGTTGCTGGTAAAGAAATGGGCAGCTATGGACCTTCCCTACACCCATCCTGCACATCCCGAGCCAGTTTCCCTACTGTCTTTCCCCTCTTTGTGCCCCCTTTTTCACCACTTTCCTATCTCCCCATTTTCTTTTCTTTAAAAGACAGAGCGGTGGTTAGTGGGAGTAAGCACTTTTAAGCAGTAGTTAGCGGGGGTGCGTGAGTGTGAGCTTCTGTGCGCTTACGTAAGCATCGCTAAGCGTCGTGCAAACCCGTGCAAACCTGCTTACAACTACTTAAAAGTGCCTTAGTCACTCTGTATGACAAGGCCCTTGTACTGCTCAGCAGCAAAATAAAAAACCTTGTCAGTCTCAAACCCAGGACTTTGGACTCATCAGTCTGCATGAAGTACCACTACACCATAGCAGATATACAATAGCTTAGTGCTGAAAGCAATATATCATGCATTACCATGAGTGAATGTAAAGGGAAAATAGGAATGGCATAACACAAATCTTGTTCTGTGGGCCTTAACCAGCAGGTGTTGTGGAATTGCATGACATGACTGTGAAACGAGAATCAGCCATGCTAGTAGGGAATAATGTTACAGTAGCACCTTACAAACCCCACACAGTATCAGAGCAGGATAAACACTGGCATATTTGCATAGGTCACAGGCCAGACCTCCCAACAGTGACTGATCTACAGCGGTGACCCTGATTTGTAAACAAATGTTAGCTGTGCCTCTCTTACTCCCTGTGAAATGTACTAACAGTAGGCAGAAAGGTGGGGAATCTCACTTAATGACAAATGCCAATAAGTGAGAGTAGACACTGTGTGCACATCAGAAAAGGTGTAGTAATACATATGCTCTGAATCCCCCAAAGTCTGAACTGAAAAATGTCTGAAATATATCACAGGTGTATCCCAGTTATATGTACCTTTCCCTGAGGCTGTTCAAATATATACCTGAGAGTATCTGAGGCCTGGAAGAGTCAGAAACACACAGGCATATCAACTTGTCTGCTGTTACACACTCTGCAAATAGCTGTAGAATGAATCCCACAAGCATGCCCTTGTGTAGAAGTACAACACAGAAATATCAAAGGATGTAGCCATGTACTGCTAGCAACCACCTGTGACAATGCCATTGTTCAGGTGCTGAAAAGACTGCTGTGGTGCACAGTCAAAGAATACTAGGCTGACCTCTGTCTACCATCTGGATATGTCCACAGGTGGGAGCTACTCAGACAGACTACTAGCCTTTATAGACTTACAGGTACACAGCAACTCTGCATGTTCAGTAAGATAAACATCACACGATAATAAATAATGCACTCTGCACTTCTGCACCCCTACCCAAAGGTACTATATACCCGTGAAGTCAGGCACAACCAAGGGTGTAGGTAGGCATACACAGTAGTGAAATATGTCCAGTTGTCCTGAGCAGACTGTGCTAATGTCAACACAAACAAACCACAAACTGTTCAGAAGTGAGTAACGTAATAATGACAGTGTAGCAGTTTACAAACAGTGTATGTGCCTGATATTCATAATTGGTAGTACAACATACTTAGTTGTCCTCACTGCTCTCTCAGGGGTGGAAGGTTTCAAATATCCCCCCTAATGTATTGCATATGCACAGCTGTTGCTGGTAAAGAAATGGGCAGCTATGGACCCTCTCCACACCCATCCTGTACATCCTGAGCTGGTTTCCCTACTGTCTTCCCCTCTTTGTGCACCCTTTATCACCACATTCCTATCTCCCCATTTACTTTTCTGTCAAAGAAATGAGCGCAGGGGTTAGCAGGAGTGAGCACTTGTAAACAGTAGTAAGCGGGTTTGCACCAGTGTGCACATGTGTGCGCTTAGCTTAGCATTGCTAAGATATGATAAGCTAAGCCAAGCTTGGCTTAGTATTGCTAAAATAAAATAAGCTAAGCAAAGCTTAGCTTAGCATCGCTAAGCGTCATGCAAACCCACACAAACCCGCTTACAACTGCTTAAAAGTGCCTTTAGTCACTCTGTATGACAAGGCCCTTGTACTGCTCAGCAGCAAAATACAAAATCTTGTCAGTCTCAAACCCGGGACCTTGGACTCTCTAGTCTGCATGAAATACCACTACACCACAGCAGATATACAATAACTTGGTGCTGAAAGAAATATAACATGCATTACAATGAGTGAATGTAAAGGTAAAATAGGAAAGCCATAGGAATACATTGCAATAACTACTGTTGTATGCCATTTATATCTCTAATTCGAAAAGAAAGTACATACTCCCATGTATCCAGTGTTAGCATTAGGAGGTGTGAGTAAACCTACACACTGAGAAGAGTGTACTGGAAGAAGCAACAGTCAGGTTTCAGTACAACATGAATTTCACTGGCTACAACCCAGCTTCAGATATGAGACATATACCAACCTTCTGACTGAGACAACAGTGCCCACAGCAAACAAGCATGGTCCCCACCTTGCAAAACTGAAAGGGCTACGCCTACTTAACCTATCATTTTATAGCAGTGTCCTGAAATCACAGTGAGAACTGCAATTACTAAATGGTGGGCACCAATTGGTGCAGAGGCCATCACATGCACATGTGCAGATACCTAGAAAAGCAGCCTATATCTGCTGTCCACACATGGAATAATATCATTGCAACAACTGGGAGAGAGAGAGAGAGAGAGAGAGAGAGAGACATACAGAGGCAGATAGACACAAATAGGCAGAAGGAGACAGATGCTGAAAACAAACAGCAACACACAGAGGAAACAAAACCAAAAAAATAAATAAATAAATAAATAAAAAATAAAAAAACAACACCTACAACAGATGGAAGTGAGGAATGCAAAGGTAAGGTATGTAACAGATATATATTTGCTGACATCCGAAAAATGTGTCTGAAGAGTACTCTACATACTGTGACTCATCCATATGTGGCAGCAGTCCGTATCTATATGTACATGCACATTTGCATAGGGCAAAAGACATACTGCAACTGTTAGTGAAGGCTGGACATAAGTATGTTGTTGAAGGCTGCTATGTGCACATATGTATGTAGGTTGTAGTGTGTGGCATTGCAGAAAGCAAGCAGTGCCGGTATATGTCTTGTGGTGTTAAACTCTGTGGGACTGAGCTACAGGCAGTGAGGCCTGCAACAGCTATACGGCCTGAGGACAGCAGAATGCATTCTGCACAACATTGTGCAATAGTATTACATAACCGTATGTCTCACAACTGTTGCATAATTGACATCCCCACCATGAAAGGTGGGTAGTATATGTGCCTATATGTGCAGCTATATGTACAGCAATGGATGTTTACATGTATGTGTATATATACATGTATATATATATGTGTGTGTGTGTATATATATATATATATATATATATATATATATATATATATATATATATATATATGAATATATTTAGATATATATGGATATATATGGATATATATAGATATATATATATATATATATATATATATATATATATATATATATATATATATATATAGATAAATATAGATGTATATGGATATATATGGATATATGTAGATTTATATAGATATATATAGATATGTATGGATATGTATGGATATGTATAGATATGTATAGATATGTATAGATATGTATAGATGTGTATAGATATGGATAGATATGGATAGATACGGATAGCTATGGATAGATATGTATATATGTATGTATGTGTGTATATATATATATATATATATATATATATATATATATATATATATATATAAATAAGAGAGAGAGAGTGAGGGAGACACGGGGTCATATGTACTGCAACAGGTGCCTGTTGTCCAAGGCATGGACTGAACACCAGTGTTGATACTGTAGTGCCATACCCCATTCCAAAACACCTTACGTAGTAACTGCCACATAGGTGGTAGCCTGCCTAACACTGATGGTGTCAGAAGGGTACACGGGACACAGGTGGACAGTAGGCTCCCCTTTGATAATCACAGTGCCACAGTAGTAATGTAATCTGTCTACGTGGTATGTGTTATCACAAAAGGTGTGTCATCTAGGAAAATATAGGTCGGTGTTCCCCTCTACTCATCACAATGCCCCATATGGTGTGTACCTCACATGACAACTACAGCAAGTGGAAAGGCCACAGACATACCTAATAAAGAGTAATACTGCCCTCAAACACATGCCCTATGCAGACTGACTAACAAACCACAGCTAGAGTGCGTTGCATACCGCCCACCCAGAGGTTACCACTGCCGGACATACAGAGGTATGTCTCACCCATAGCAGTCGGCCAACCACCATGACAACACCTCACAATCCCTCCGGGCTACATGACTTAGGGCCCTAATCCTTGTCACCTCACTAAACAGCACATGCTGGAGGTACAGGCTCCTATCCACAAATATGCCATCCTCTGGACTAAACCACCCAGCATGAACAAACAAGGCTCCTCATTAGCAGATGTCATACATACCCCTGATGATTGTTTTGGAGATAGGTAATATGCCCTGGGAGTCACCTCTGTGTATCCGGTTGACAGGAGCAAGTGAAATCACATTACATGTGTGTCAAAGGCCAGGGTAGCATATGGCTAGGCTGCTCTAGGCCCTAGGGTGAATTGCGTATTACCTACCTATGACACAATGCACACACACATGTACTCAGTGCAATACCTGCTATGTGAGGCAGAATGAGTGTGACAGTGACTGTGTGCAAGGTTTGTAAAGGTGTGATAGCTTAGTGTGAGGTTGTGTCTGTCATGGTAGTTTGTGTCCTAGGTGTGAGGCCGGAGAAAGATGTGTCAGTTATTAGGATGCAGACATAGTAGGATGGCATATGTTGTGACGTAGTTCCTTGTGTACGACTGTGGTGTCCCAATGCAGGCTGAAGCAATACATGTATGTTCAGTAAGTGGTACTGCTGGTGACTCCAGCTCACATATGAACTGTTGTACTACCTGAAGCTGTAGGCCTAAACATCACAGTATTGTATATGTTCACAGTCCCTGGTAACACTGTCTTGTGTGTTTCCTGTAGTCTGCACAGATTACATACCACAGGCATAGGTATCTGTAAGTAGGGGCACACAGTACTATAAGGTACACAGGTAATGCTCATCTGTGCCGGCATACATCTGTGTGTTGTATGTATGTCTGATGTGTGTTTAATGATGCCTGTACCATGCCCGCAATGACATGTGTGTTACAGTGTATGTGTGTGTACTTAGCAACATGTATACTCTATTACAGCAGTATGCCAGCAATATTAACAACCGTGCACATATGTTAGGTAGGGGTATGGCATCAAAGACTAGGGTGGTTTACAGGTAATACTGTAAATGTACATGACATTCATTGCATTGGATGACATATTTCTTCATGCATTGGCTTAATATATACCCCTGGGGTGAGGTTGTGCATTGTATCCCAAACAGTGTGACGACTACTGGTGTATACTGGTGTGTTATATGGAGTGTTGCAGGCACTGTCAGCCAGTTGTGGGCTGAGCACTGATATGTGGTATTGAATGTGTGTATCCTCTGATAGACAGATATATTCTATATATGGCAGTTAAGTGATATCTGTATTTCATAATGTTAAGTGTGCCACATGACATGCTCACACATATCATTTAATTGTCTTCCAAGGTTATGGCTCATCAACATAATCCATCGTATTCAGCTGCGGAGGAGCAGGAAATTCTGAACAGCCTGGTGCAGCACTATAACCTGCTTTTTTCCAGGGCCAGCCAGCACCAGCATGACCGTACTGCACTGTGGCAAGACCTTGTTCACTGGGTAAATGACATAGGCATGCATAACTGGACATATGAGCAGGTACACCATCACTGCAGTGATTTAATTAGACATGTCCGGCGGTGTGCGTCTGATATCCATAGGCAACAGCTTGCCACAGGTGGTGGGTCGGCCATACACCCCCCCCTCACCAGAGTGGAGGAGCTGCTCCTAAGCATGGTGGCTCCTGGCCTACAGCAGGAACAGCATCATACATGTGTCATCATGGAGGCTGGAGCCACCCAGCAGGATGACATGGAGCATGCAGGTAATACGCCCTAGCTGTAGACTACCGTTACCTGTATTGTTAGAATATGCATATGTGAGATGTGTACTGTGTGTTTAGCAGTTGTGCTGCCTAATGTGTGCAATACTGATATTTGGAATAGTATCCGTACACCTGTGACTGTTGACTGTTGTTCCACTGTTGTTTAGCACACTTACAGTAGCAATGCCACAGTTGTGGCCTCTGACAAACTGTGTCATATTCTTCTAGGTCCCTCTGGTGTGAAAGCAGGGCAGACAATACATGCTGGTGAGTGTGTTAACACTTTAATATTGGTAATGAAATGTGCATGTCATAGGTGAGGTGTATGCCATGTACACGTAACACACCTACGCATAATGCATACTGTGCATGTTTGCTGTGAGACATCAATCATCTCAGTAAAGTCAGTGGCTGCCTCAATCACATGCAATGCTTAGTGCAGCAGACACAATTGTGGCAACACTGTACTGCACACTGGATATGCATAGTTGCTATAGCTGTACACAACAGAACACATTTATCATACGCAGTACATGAAAACATGCTACATTTGGAATTACCACACACCCGCTGTAAGGTCACACTTCAGTATCCCACATGTCATGCACACACACATGATGTACCTCAGGGGTAGAGGCCTATCATGGGGCTGTGCAACACTCTGCAGCACATAACACAGTCATGTTAGGCAATGCTCCCTATTGGGCACCTCACGCACCCATGTATAAGGTGGCTGTGTAATTGTGAACATAGCCATGGCACTGCAGTTCAGGTACAGCATGCTAGGTGGTAGTCTTGCACACATTAGTAGCTGTGAATGACCACAAGATGCATGTTGATGATGGCACAGGGTACTACACCCCATCCAGTTACAGTGATCACAGTACTACTCATAGCAGTCATTGCTTTGCACCTCAGTGTTGTGTGTGTGCAAACATATGCACCTATACACAATATGCATAGCATGTTGTCTGTGTGATTACATATGCCAGTATACACAATATGCACAGCAGTCACCATCCACACAAAGTGCCACATATATGTTCTGGAATGCTATTGGGTGTACAGGTCACTTGACACACATTGGGCATGTGTGGTGTTTAATGTTGCAGTCGTGTAGCATGCCATGCCATGTCTGGCACCCACATATCTGCAATATGTCCCACACTCACCATAACCACTGTACACTGGCCATGTCAAGCACTGGGATTCCTTCACGTCAACATGCACCACACATCCGTGTGCGTACATAGCATGCATGTAATACACCTGTGCCCACTATTTTCTGCTATGGACACAGACACTGCACTCAGACATGGATATCTATGTATCACACAGATAACACATGCAGCCATGGCATGTATACTTGTGAGTGATGGTGCACAGGGCATTGCAAAGCTGATAATACCTGCACAGCAATGTTGTGTCCATGTACACATTGTGTTCCAGGGTGTAGCCAATCACTGAACAACTACACAGTTGCATCAAAGCCATGTAACTTTACTAAAAGCGCACCTAAAAACATGCTGGCTATGCCCTTGCAACTCCCACTCTAATATCATCCACCCTATCCAACCACTACCTTTCTTTCCACTCCACTAACTACCTTGATTATAGCAAGCTCAGATGCTCATAAGCCTAGTACTTATTATACAGCAGGAACTTCTCATTGTAGCATTTGTTAATGTCTGTTATGTACTTCACAGATAATGATTCTAGTTGTCTACTGATGTACTATGTTCTTTATCTGTAAATATATTGTAAGTAATTGCTATGTTAAATTGTTAATCGCTATGTAATCCAATGTAACTACTGTCTGTTTATCTTACTGTGGAGCTTTTCTCCCCGGGCCACTCCCGGTCAACAAATTTAAATAAATATAAATAAATAAATGTATACTGCCATTTAATAGGGGAGTCTACACTTGCACTGCATGGTCTTGTGCAACACATATTCTGCATGCTGACATGTGTGTGGTGACTTTCTACCTTGTGATATTGACACCCACCTTCACCCACTATAGAGTATGTGTTGGATTGCTGGTATGTGTGTGTATGTGGTGTAGTGAGGTGTGTATTAGTGTTCATGTGTGCATGTGTGCATGTGTTCATGTGTTCATGTGTGTATGTGTGCATGTGTGCATGTGTTCATGTGTGCATGTGTGCATGCATGCATGTGTGCATGTGTTCATGTGTGCATGTGGTCATGTGGTTATGTGTGCATGTGTGCATGTGTGCATGTGTTCATGTGTGCATGTGTGCATGCGTGCATGTGCAGACCGTAACGTATGTTTCCTGTCTTCCTCTCACAGGTACTGAGTTAGGGGTTGGCGAAAGCAGCAGGCAACCTGAAGCCACTGCCATGAATAGTGATGATGATGACACATGTATATTGGCACAGGAAGATTTGACAGGGTCTGTCGTTGGTCCGCCAATTGACAGTACACAGCGTTCAACCCCATCTATGCGCACAATCATACTGTCAATACATCCCTCACCACCAATGGCCATAGTCGAGGGACAGCATACAGTTGGCATTGACCAGGAGAGTGTGGTATCCATGGCACTTGCATCCCCTCACAGCAGCCATAGCCGTAGACCTGGAATGGTACCACATAGGCGGAGGACCAGGGGTTCTCAGGGGAGCACCACTGGTTGTATTGTCCCTGGCAGGCATGCCCTCACAGGTCTTACGACAACCAGTATGTTCCCGGCTGTAATGCAGGCTCAGGCACGTATGGAATGGTACACCAGGCAGGGACTTAGGGCACAGAGGGCACATTGCACTGCTATCAATGACAGCATCCGTGACCTTGCCGGTGCCATCTGGACTTACACCAAGGTCGTTGATAGATGTTGGGGGGAGACATTAGATGCCCTCCACAACATGTCTTCCATGAACCAGGACCGTGCGGGACAGTTGCGACGTCAATGTGGACGCATGCCAGCAACAGCAACAGCTGGCAGTGGTTGTGAACACCCCACAGTTCACAGCCGCTCCCATAGTGGCAGTACCAGCCCCAGTAATGCTGGGGCTGGCCTGTCCATTGAATGTCCCAGTAGACCACGTGCACATGGCTCTGTCCAGTCCCAGTAGGGACATGGGTCCAGTCGTCATACCTCTGCCTCTGATGACAGTACCCAGTCAGGGTTGGTACCTGATACTGTCCGTAGCACCCCTGCCAGGCACAGGTACTGTGTCCATGGCTGGAGACAGTGATCTGTACAGCCTAGCAGGTACAGTCTGTGGCTGTCCCACAAACTACCATATATGGCAGCCACATAGTGGAGCTGTGTGCATGCAGACACACACACATTAACCAAACAACTAGGGCTCACACATACACACACACATTACATCAGTATTGGCCCATGCTGTACTGTAGTCCCTCACACACACACACACACACACACACACACACACACACACACACACACACACACACACACACACACACACACACACACACACACACACACACACACACACACACACATGTCGATTGGATGGGTCAATGTCAGGCTCTGGCAAACAACATAACGGCCTGTGCATATGATGATACCTGTGTCACCTCCTGTCATCTGCATCGTTAACGGAGGGACAGGCTAACCTGGTGCTGATGCACAAGGTGGCACTATAGCAGTGTAGCAATAATAGCAATTTGTCAACAAGGAAGTGTAACGACATCCTTGTAGGTATATCTGGGTGGGCATTATGCATCAAAGCTCTGATTGTCAATGTAGCATTGTTTATACCACTGTTAGGTCTGAGTATGTATTGTCCGCCTATGTGCCACTTGGCTGAAGTGTAATGTGTTGCCAGCATGTGTTAGTGAGTGGACAGTACGTGTGTGATGTGTGCAGTACAGATTAGCAAGTGTACATCTGTGAACATGGTGGGTGCGCACTGTCTGCATGTGCGTGCATAGTGGACACACGGGACGTGTGGCATACCCTGTCGTACACATTGTTAACATCTCATACTTTCAATGACCAGTATGCATTCTACTACAGTTATGTACTAACATGGGTAGACGTGTGTATGACATGGGTTGACACTATGCTGTGGGTGATACCGTTAATTTCTGTCAATGATTTGCAGTCTGGTAGTATACACAACCTCAACAGCATGACTATAAGCAATCACTGGATGATGTCCTGACAAATGACACACAGTTGTAGGGAACCCAGTAACAATTGGATCCTTCTGGTGCTACACTATAACACTAACCAGTGGTAATGAATGTCACCCATTCCTGTGACCACACCTGTTTGGCATAAATAGACCACACCTGTTTGGCATAAAAAGGTACATGCAGGCACACTAGGGATATGTCCATCCAAATCTGGAAATGCATGGATTGGCCTACAATGCGTTCCCTGGATGGGATGCATATCCTACAGAAGGGTATCATACAGACAGATACCTGTTGTCTGATACATGCTGTATAGCAGTAAGCCGACTATGGCATTGTCATCCCCATGTACTATACATACTATCCCGTCAGTACCACACAGGTGGTAGCCCTCAACATGTATGTTGGGTATCAATGTGTACATACAGCCTCATGTTATGTCATGTGTCCCTTGGTATCCACATATCCATAGGTATTGTGGAGTCCCAAGGTGTATCACATAAGACATTAGAGGCCTGAATGCATATCCACAAGGCAGTCGTACACCTATAAAGACTGTCCATTCTTGGCAGTCTTTGTTGTGTATGACCATGTCTGACATATACCCCAGGCATACACCCTCAATCACACTACTCTTAAGTAACTGTCATGGGTGTGTGTGCCACAGATGACCTTGGCCACAGAACACAACAGTGGATGGCCTTGTCACATACATACATATGTGACCTACGATCTGAGAAGCAGCAGCACAACCTGTCAATGGAAACAAATGTATTCATGTAGTATGCAGGCTTCACACCTATGTATTGATTGAGGGGACATGTACACATATATATTTGCCACGCAGATACCTGATGGGTGCAATGCACTTACTGTTGTAATCATACTATGTCATACCATAGTAAAAGCAAAACCCACACTGCATTGATCAACAGTGACACACACACAGACAGCATTTGCAAGATTCAAACCCCTAACTAGCTATGTTATGATACAAGAGAGTGATGCATTAACACAGTGTGCTATCTGCTTTACTGGGTGGTTTCCCTTCTCCAGCTGTATTTTTAGGATGGTGACATCATCAGTCTTTCCAATGAGGAATGTACCTCTTTTAGTGTGTTTTCCCAGTCTCCAAAATGGGCACTCCTTTTAAAGATAATTGCACACATACACGCCCCCACACACTTACTGTTTGCAGGATTCAACCCCCTATCTAACTATGTCATGATACTACAAGAAGACGCATTAATACAGCATGCTATTTGCTTTATTGGCTGGTGTCTCTTCTCCTGCTGTATTTGCAGGATGGTGATATCATCAGACTTTCCAAACAGGAATGTACCTCTTTTAGTGAGTTTTCCCAGTCTCCAAAAAGGGGGACACCTCTCAAAGGAAGCTGCACACATACACCCCCCCCCCACACACTCACTGTTTGCAGGATTCACACCCCTCCCTAGCCATGTTATGATACTAGAGAGTGATGCATTAACATGGCGCACTATCTGCTTTACTGGGTGGTTGCCCTTCTCCGGCTGTATTTGTAGGATGGTGACATCATCAGTCTTTCCAAAGAGGAATGTACCTCTTTTAGTGTGTTTTCCCAGTCTCCAAAAAGGGCACTCCTTTCAAAGACAATTGCACACATACACACCCCCCGAGACACACACACACACACACTCACTGTTTGCAGGATTCAAACCCCTACTTAACTATGTTATGATACTACAGGGAGACACATTAACATGGGGCGCTATTTGCTTTAATGGCTGGTTCCCCTTCTCCTGCTGTATTTGTAGGATGGTGACATCATCACACTTTCCAAAGAGGAATGTACCTCTTTTAGTGAGTTTTCCCAGTCTCCAAAAAGGGGACACCTCTCAAAGGAAACTGCACACATAAACACACACCCCCACAAACACACTCACTGTTTGCAGGATTCAAACCCCTACTTAACTATGTTATGATACTAGAGAGAGACACATTAACACAGCGCATTATTTGCTTTACCGGTTGGTTTTCCTTCTTCTAGGATGGTGACATCATCAGACTGGGCATGGTGATGTGTGTACACTTTCTTTTATGCCATTCCAGGAATGGTCCATGTGGGTCAGCAGGTGTCAACAGCTTGAACAAGACCTCAGAATCCTTACCCTGTGTGCTCTATCTGTGGACACATTGACATTCCGTCATATGTCAACACATATTTATGCACAGCTTGTTGGTTTTGTGGATACTACATGTGTCTGGGATGTTGATAAAGGGCTAGTCAAAGTCTATGTGACACATGTGTAGATGTGTTCATTGATGTATGTCCTGGGTGGCTGCCTTGCAAGCAGTCTAGCATGTTTGGGAACCATGATCCGCACATGAACATACCACAGTTGGTAGGGTTGTGTGTATGTCAGCTTCCAATAGCTCTGTTTATGACTGCAACCATGATGGACTCCATGACCTTGCAGATCAGACTTCATAGGTGTAGTGGACTTGACTTCCCATGGTGTGTTGTGCACCAACACTTGTAGGGAGTGCCATATGTAGCTGTGACACATTCAACGGTTCCACATCCTGTGTAAGGGGTGAGGCTCAGCTGACTGTTCAGGTGCATGATCTGTTTGTTCTGTAGTTTGTGCATGACACATATTGGGAATCAATGTATTCCACTTGCTGCCATGCTTTTAGCAGTGGGGGTAGCTGCTCATCCATTCTACATGTGATATCTCCTGGTATGATGATATGGAGTATTGTCAGTGGGAGGTTGGTATGTACATATGGGCCTGTCTGTCATGATGTCAGCATTTTCACTCAGGTACAGTTGGCCCTAACTCAGGACATATATGGGTGTACATTGCTATTTATGACATAGCTGAAGGAGGTGTCATGATTCAGTCTGGACTCCTTCTCAGCTACTCTTTACAAAACACCAACGAACATGAGCACTAATCCCTGTTATACTCTTTTACATGCTTAACACCCTACTGATCCTTTGTGATCAGGCTACAGAGTATGTTATGATAATATCCTGGCATATCCAGGGGTTGGTTTCGTGTGTACTCTCCATTCCAGCTGGTGGATATTGTGATATAGACACAATGTCACATTTGCCTCATGTACACAGGTAACCCTCGCCTCCTCCTGACAAACTCAGATATATGTGTGAGATGCAACTATATAGACATACAGGGTGCTGAACTCTCTCGACCCATGACTGGCACAGTCTATCAGGTGGTGAAGGTAACCACACACACCACATATCTGTCTCACGTATCCTCTAGCAACAGCGCTCAATCCACATTATCACACATAGACATACTCAGATGCTGTAAATGTACTCTACTTAAGCAGCAGAGATCTCCAAAGCAGACACACACACACCTGCTATCCCACTACAATACCCACATATCACATAGTTCACAATGTCAGTGTGCCACACAGTCACTGCCCTTCAGGCTAAACAACACACCTAATACACTTGTAATAGGTGACACTTATTGTTAGAGGCACTGACGTACCACTCACCAGCCCTAACAAGGGAATAGTCACTTTGTACTGTCTGTTGGGTGCCAGGATCAGCCGCCTAACACAGGCAGTCAGGTCACTCCAAAGCAACTACAGGACTGGCACCATTATTGTCCATGCTGGTGTGCATAACCTCAGACGTTACTCCCTGGACAACATGACATGATACATGGAGGAACACTCTGCTCATGTAGCCCAGGCCAGTATGACCCTGACCTTGTCTAGCATCTTTCACCCACCAATTATGATGTCACAGTATACGGACACACATATCACATTTAACAGTTGCCTAACAAATTTGTTTAATTCATAGGGGATACAATGTCTGTCAGCCTATGGTGACATGCTCAACATGCCATGTAGCTTCACTATGGACAGCTTGCACCTGTCACCCTTGGACTTTGGAATGCTGGCTAAGGCTCTTGCTACCACCATAGTACCTTTTTTAAGCAGGGCTCGGAAGACAAACCCATCTCCATAGACATTACAGGTTAAATGAAACTAAAGGTAATGCTGCTCAACAACAGTTATGTTAACCTCATATTGCGGCCACTCAGGACTCTCCTCAGTATGGAGGATAGTGATATCTGTGCATTGACAGATGCCTGGTTCAGGCTCGCTTATGCACACCAGCACTACCAGGTTATGTTTCATACCATGCTGTCTGACAACAAGCCTTGGAACAGACAACACAACTAGGGGGAGTATCCGTATACATCACAGATACACACACCTCCGGGTTAGTAGCACTGCACAAAGCATCACAGACCATACATATACAACCACCATTGTGCAATACTGCCTTTCAGTTTGTTGCCTGCTACAGAACACACTCCCAAACTCAGGAACCACCCTCAGCTTTCATTGTAACTATGAAGAATATGAAGGTCTCTACAAACATCATTATAGTGTGTGACTTCATATATGCAAATATTGACTGGGGATACTAGTCAAGCCCCGACACCCTCACCCAACAGTTACTACAATTTGTAGACTCATATGCTATGGCACAACCAGTCAGCACAGCCACAAGGGGGAATACATATTGGACCTGATCATCACCAACATGGGGACTCTATATTTCACACCAGCGATATACCCCTCATTGGTAAGGTCACAACATACATGTATCTTACTGGACATACATATAACCTCTACACACCCATCCTGGGTAATCTTGGTGAACTTCTCATGAGCCAATGTCTCACTTCACTGCAGCAAGGTGGTATCCTTCAGAGACCCTGAGACAGTGGCAAATACAGCTCACATTGCTGCATCCTTTACATACACATTCTATGGACACCTAGTGGACTGCATGGATTGTGCTATCCCAAATAACAACAGAACACACTACTCCAATGGCAGGGGACCTGTCTGGTAGACCCCAGCCATTAATAAGTGGTACAACGTCAGGAGGAAGCTACGACATGATAGAGCACAATCCCAGACTGGGAAGGCATCTGTGATCTGTACTAGCAGACAGCTACGATCACTCATGAACCTTTCTAAGGGCCGCTTCTACTGGACAATTGCAACAGACATGTAGAACTATCACACAGCCTTCTTCAGTTGTATCAGGAACCTGGGTGGACACTCACTGATATGCTGTGAGTTACTGCATGCTGACTAAACCTACCCTGAACCCACTGGCATTGCCAACATCCTGGCAAGTAGGTTCAGTGCAGATGTCTCCCACCCATCCCCCCTAAGGAGCAACTATCCATCCCAACAGAGTATAACCTCACTGACATCACACAGTAACAGGTGAGTGCTGCCCTCCCCAAAGCGTACATCACAGTATCAATGTGACCAGATGGTGTCCCAGCCTGCATCTTACATGAGCATCATGACAGACATAACCCTCACATTACATCACTGTTTAATATTGGAGTTACCACAGGATATATACCCAAGGAATGGTGTACAGCAACAGTGGTCCATCTCCACAGAGTTGGTGCCACAATGGACCACAGACAATATTGCCCTATAAGCCTAAGTAGCCTGTTCTGCAAAGCTATAGGTTCATAGGTTCATACTAGGCTATCTGCCCTAGGGCATTTATAAGCCTAGCCAGAGTGTGTGTGGCTTTCACCACCCCTTAGGATGAGAATACTATACCCATTAGTTTGCTGTGCCTCTGTCCAGCAGTGATACAGAGATGATTCCCGGGGTAAACCTACGATCTCCCATCCACTCGTCAAGATTTCTCTTGAACAGAGTCAGTGAGGGGCTCTGCCTCACATGGACTGGGATTCTGTTCCATAGTGTAGGGAGTCTCTGGGTGATGAATCTGTCCCTCCAGCACATCCTATTTATATCCGTGTTGAGGTTTAAGTCTCTTGCTCGTGGCTCTGGTGGATTTGGATTTTTGAGGTGGAGCATGTCCATTAATTCGGGTTGGACATGGCCTTGTATGTCAGGCACAGATCACCTCTGAGCAGACGGTATGCGACTGAATAGAGCTGGAGTTTCTTCAGTCGGGCATCATGACATATGTTTGAGCCCCTTTATCCTTTTGGTGAGGAACTTTGGGTCTTTCCAACTGCTGCAGGTGTCGGGTAAGGTACATTCTGAATGGGGTTGTACTCAATCATTGGTCTGATAAGTGAAGAGTACAGGGGTACAATGACCTCTCCTGATCTGGATGTGAATCCCTTCATGATCAGGTGGGCAATGTAGAAGGTCTTCCTAACCACTTTGGCAATGTGAGTGTCAAAAGAGAGGTTACTGTCAACTTGGGTCCCCAGGTCCCTGATAACTTCTTCCGTGTTTATTGGATTACCACCTATGTGGTAATTAGGGGTTACCTTGTTTTTCCCAAAGGGTATGACTATACATTTTTTAGCATTTAGCTTAAGGCTATGGCTCTGGCACCAGTTATCCATTTCTATGAGACCTTTCTGGAGGATGTCTGTGTCTGATGGAGTGTCAATTATGGTGCCCAGTTTGCAGTCATCTGCAAATTTTGTCAGCCACAATCCCCCTATGTTTGCCTGCACTTCAGGAAAAATAAATGCCGAACAAGAGGGGGCCCAGGACTGAGCCCTGTGGGACACCGCTTGTGACCGGCTTAGAGTCTGACATGGCACCAGCAACTCTAACCCTGTGTGTTCTGTCCTTGAGCCAGTTTGCAACCCATCTTGTGACATATGGGTTTACATCTAAGCTGGTGAGCTTTTCTATGATGCCCGAGTGGGGTATTGTGTTGAACGCTTTTGCTAGGTCAAGGTAGGCTGTGTGAACTGCCTTACCCTCATCAATGGCCTTAGTGACTGTTTCGAAAAAGTCGACCAAGTTCAAGAGGCAGGATCTGCCCTTGACAAAGCCAAATTGGGTAGGATCCAGTGTCTGTAGGTCCCCAATGTCTTTATTTATGAGTTCCATTATAATCCTCTCCATAGCTTTGCAGACAAGGCTCGTCAAGCTTATGGGGTAATTTCCAGGGTCCGTAGAAGCACCGCCTTTGTGGAGTGGGACCACAGTTGCCATACGCCATTCTTTGGGTACATATCCTGTAGTAAGGCTAAGATTAAACAGCAGCCTTATGTGTGGGTTTAGTTCCTCATTGAGTTCGTAGCACACAGCCAGGGACACCGTCCGTCCCATTGATGCTGTGTTTTTGCTTTAGAGAGAGCAGCTCTCACCTGGGCATCTGAGATGTTTGGGAGGCTAGACTCTGGTGGGATAGATATTTCTCCTTTGGGGAGGGAGGAGAAATTTGCACTGAACCTGTCTGCCAGTATGTTGGCAATGTCTGTGGGTTCAGTGATTTTTTTATCATTTTGGACTAATTCTGAGCATATCTGGGAGTTTCCACCCAGGTTTCTAACATAGCTAAAGAAGGCTTTATGATTGTCTTTTGTGTCATTAGCGATTTTTCTCTCAAAGTTGGCCTTGGATGATTTTATGAGTGATCGTAATTTTTTGCTAGTATTGATCAGAGATGCCTTCCCTTTTAGGGATTTTGCTCTGTCATGTAGTAGCTTTCTTCTCTTGTTGTAGAGTTTGTTTATGGCTGTAGTCCACCAGACCGGGCGCCTGCCTTTGGTGGAAAGGGTCTTGATTTTTATTAGGGATTGCTTGATCCATACATTCCTGGAGGTGCTCGTAGAAGGCATTTGTAAGGGTTTCAGCAGCGTGGGTTGTGGTTTCCACTGGCTCGGGGGCTTTGAAGGATACCACTCCAGTCTTAAGAAGTGTGAAGTTTACTTTTGAGAAGTTCTTCACTGTGGTCTTTTTTGCTGGGGATGGGGGCGGGATGTGGGATCTCCAGTGAGATTAATTTATGGTCTGATCTCACCAATGAGGGATATACTTCCGGTGTGGAGCATTTTGTCCCCATGTTTGTGATGATCAGGTCTAGTATATTTTCTCCTCTTGTGGGAATGGTGACTAGTTGTTCCATAGCATTTGAGTTTATGAACTCAAGGAACCTTTGGGCTAGGGTGTTGGGGCTTGAGTAATGTTCCCAGTCTATGTTTGGGTAGTTGAAGTCACCCAATATGATGGTGTTTGGAGAGACATTCATACTCTCCAGTGTCTTCAGGAAGGCTGTGTGGGTTTCCTGAGTTTGAGAAGGTGGTCTGTAGCATGTTACAAACTGTAGGGCAGTTTTACCTATGGTTAATTGCACCTGGATGGTCTCCGATGCTTCGTGCGTTGCCACTAACCTGGAGGTGTGGGTATCCTTTATGGAGTGTATTGTCATGGGACTCATACACATAGACATCGGGAACCTACAGACACTGTGTCCTACACATTTCAGTGTTGTTGTGGGCAGATCTTGCCTCTTGAACCTGTTTGTATTGTTTAAACGGCTGACAGGTCCATTGACATAGGGACGGCTTTCCACACAGCTTACCTGAACCTTGCAAAACCCTTCAACACAATAACCCACTGGGCCATTATGCATAGGCTCACCAGCGTTGATATGGACACATATCTCACATGATGGATTGATACCTGGATCAGGGATAGCACCCACATGGTCAGAATTGCAGGTGCCATGTCTGACTATACACCAGTTACACGTGGCATCCCACACGGCTCGGTCCTTGGACCTCTCTTGTTCGGTATATATTTGTCTGACGTACAGGCTACCACAGGGGGAATATGGCTGAACATGTTTGCACTTGACTGCAAACTGGGTGCCATGATCAACTCTCCAGCTGCCACATGCATACTCAAACAGGGTCTCACAGAGATGGGTGACTGGTGCCTGAGCCATGGCCTACAGCTAAATGCCATTAGTTGCATAGTCATCCCCTTTGGGAATAACAACATGCCCACACATTACCACATAGGTAGTACTCCATTACATATGGTAGGAGTTGTTAGGGGTTTGGGGACATGACTTGTTCGTACCTTTGCCTTTGACATTCACATTGCCAAAGTGGTTGGACACACCTTCTATGTGGGCCACCTTATCCCATATGGTTTCACATCTAGATCGAGTGAGGTCATTCTGCCCCTATACTCATCACATCCATGCTTGGTTACAATGCCACATTTGGGGTGTACCTTACCCGACACCTGCAGCAATTGTACTGGCCACAGAAGTTCCTCACCAAGCAGATCTAGGGACTCACACAGATGCCCTGCACAGTTCAGATGCAGTAACTCCAGCTCTACTCAGTCGCTTACCACCTACTCAGATATGATGTGTGCCTGTTGTTTACAGATATACCCAACCCAGAATAACTGGATATGCTCCACCTCAGGATATCCGACTCCCTTGGAGCTATACACTCCAGGGACGTATACCTCAGCACAGATGTTAATAGGACATTGTGGAGGGACAGATTCTTATCCCAGAGGCTCCACTCACTCCATAATGTAATTTCAGTTTCACATAGGCAGAGCCACCCACTGACCACCTACTGGAGACATCTTGACGACTGTATGGGTGATCGTATGTTTACCCCTGGGATATCTTCTGTGTCCCTGCTAGACAGAGGCACACTAGCCTAAACGTACATGGGCTATCTTGCGTGACCTACTATTCACACACACGCAGTGTAGTAATCTGACAAGGTTGCGAATGCCAAACACACTCTGGCTATGCTTGTACATGCCCTAGGGCAGATAGCCTAGTATCGACCTCTGAACCTACGCTAATGTTCAAGATGCACAACGTTTATTGCTGATACTGTTTGCAGGTCTTTATCATCTTTGCTTTACCAGTTTCTATGAACAACTTCGGTATCTGCAGAACATATTTGATTATGACAGGGTTCCATTATATTATAGATGTGTCTGTTGTCATATAACTGTGTGCACAGGGCAGATTGCTGTATAGTGACAGGTTCCTGGGTTAACACATGCAACTGCCAGATATGCATGGCCCACTGCTGTACTCAGACATGGCCTAAGTGTATGAGCATGCCCAGTTCTGCCATTCCGTGTTTTGTTGCCTGACATTTGTCTCATTTATTCAAGTGTGTGAGCATGCCCAGTGTGACCTTTCAGTATGTTGCTACCTGAGGTCCACTACATTTGTTGATGTGTGCGAACATGACCAATATTAACATTTATACTGTGTGTGTTGGAAGTCAGGTTCTGTTCTCACTGCAGCACTCACCTTTGTTTCACAACTCGACAAGGATTATGCTGTGCCTGCAGGGTTTCCATGAAATACTTTGCATAGACTTATCAACATTCCTTCATACAGGCTGACCACTGCAATACTGTCATGGTTTCGTGGTTCAGTACTTTGGCTATAGTGCACAGTATCCTGGGTTTAAGGCCCATCACTGCTTTATATTTTCATACTGAGCAGACCAGACTGCTTAAGGGCCAGTTAAGCAAATATGAGCATGTTGGCTTTTGTTCAGCTATGCCCTACTTAGACCAGGCTTGTCCGACATTGCTCAATATTCACCAACATTGCTGGACGTTGCCCAATATTACTGAACATTGCCACAGTTGTGCTAGTTAGTGTGTGCAATTTTGTTTGCATATACTACATGGTGGTAAATGCTGTTTAGCACTGCTTTATATTGATTAACACATGGCAATCATGCCTTAGGTGGTGCTGCAGGACTGCCTATGTCGGATGCACATACTACACTCCCTGTACATGTCTGAAAGCAGGTAGTGTCAAATTAGGCATCCCTTTTACTATATGTGTGAGTCGGAGAGAGGTATCATTTCCAGAGTTCCTACTGAGCCAGTGTATGTGCTATGTGTTGCCTCTTTGCCAAGGCCAAAGCATACTGGGCATGCCTCCTTCTGCCTACTGGGGCAGGCTCAGGTTGTTCCTCCTCCGAGTCATGCTCTGTCTGTGATGGCCTTGGCAATGGTGGGGGGCTGTTTGGCCCAGGCCTATGCTGGTCCTGCTGCAGCTGTTTTTGCAGGATCATATTATGTAGCATAGCACATACCATGACAATTTGGGTACATGTAGTTGGTAAGTACTGCAAGGCTCCACCAGATGTGTCCAGGCACCGGAACCGTGACTTGAGCAGCCAAAACACACGCTCTATTACATTATGTGTCTGTGCGTGTGCCTTATTATGGTGTTCCTGTTCAGGTGTGTGTGCATTTCTGATGGGTGTCATCAGCCACGGCTCCAGTGCATAGCCAGCATCCCCCACTAGTTGACCATGTGGGATGTCCCCATTGGCAAATGTCTGGTACAGCTGCGTCAGATGCCAGATATGGGAATCATGGTAGCTTCCAGGGCAGCCTGCACACACATTCAGTATTATGCCCTGGGCATCACACATGACCTGGCAGTTGATGGAGGGGAAGCCCTTGCGGTTGAAGTAGACCCTACCCCGCTCACCGGCTGGTGCTTTGATGTGTATGTACTTGCAGTCTATTGCACCCACTACCTCAGGGTATTCCGCTATTTGCTGGAAGAGATGCATATTGCTGGCCAATACCTCACGGGAATTGGGGAAACATACATGATCACTGACATGTGCTGACATGGCATCCAGGAACTGGTGTAGTACCCTGGATGCTGATGCCTGTGATATCCCCATCATATCACCAGTTGGTCTCTGGAAGGTACCTGTTGCTAATATTCTTAGGCCAACACATACCTTGGTTTCCACTGGGATGGGTTCCCCTCTGTTGGTTCTGTGTGTGAGGCGTGGCCTGCACAGCTCAACAATTTGCTGCAGGAGGTCTCTGTCCACTCTATAGTGCTCCACTATCTCCAGCTCATGTAGCCCCTGGTAGGTTACTCTGGGCCTGTACACTCTTCTCCGTCTCCTCACTGTGGGTTGTCCAGCAGCATTTCCATTGTCACCACCCTCAGCATGTTGCATATGTCGCCTTATAACAGCAATGGGAGCCCCTAACATTTCTTTGTCTCAGTAAAACTTTTTCAGTTTTCACTTATATTAGCTTACTGCAGTGTCTGTTGTGAGAAACATAATGGACTGTTGTTTGCAGAGTTTTAAGTGCTAGGCTGGGCTGGGATAATGTACTGCCTGTGTAATTGCCTGATTCTGATTGTTTTCACCTGCTAGCTCTGCTAGTACACTCTGGTAGCTTCCTACTATTTATTGTGCTTCCTTTTTCCTTTCTGTTTCCTCGTGGGGGGGGGGGCACCGCACACACAAGCGCAAACATGTGCACAGCAGCTAACACGTGTGCACACATGCTTACATAGACTAAAACTTGCTTATTCGGGTTAAACCGCGCGCACACCAGCGCAAACTTGCTTACATCTCTTTAAACAGCCTTATACATGCTTACTCCAGCTTAAACGCGTGCACTCATGCTTACACGTGCGCACTCTGTTTTATTCAGGTTTACACGCACGCACATGCACGCATACCCGCTCAGCAAGAAACTTTGGTGCTATCCACGGCATACACTTTTCATTTCTTGCCTTTCCCTAGCCTACCTGTTGATACACCTCTTTCCATGGTGTGTAAATGACAGCTGACAGAATGAGCTTCACTTCTTTCATACATACCCCCCTCGTGATGTCACCTATCTTCTAGTCTGTTACTCCCCATATCCTACTCCTACACTCCACTGACTGGGATCATTTGCTATGTAAACTTGCGATTTACTATCCTAATGTTCATTTACATAGGATTGCCTACTAATGCTTGGTTACATGTCTTAGACTGAGCTTCCCCCCTTGACAACCTCTACTCAGTGGCCATGCTGTCTTCAGCCTGCCATTCTCTTGCATTGTACATTAACAATTTCAATAAAATCCACATTTGTGGGTTTTAATTTTTAGTATTCTGCATTTTACAGCGCAGCCCGTTTACGCGGCGCTGCGCTACGCTTAAACATCGGAAATCGGCAGAAAAAAATAAAATATTTTTATTTTCATATTGCATCAGGAAACATTTCACATGGCCGTATATTTGGCCATTGGCATGCTTCTTGCACTGGATGCAACCTTTATTTGGAGCTGTCACGGCTCCGTTTTGCTATTTGCAAAATGGTACTCAGTTGTCAACTGAGTACATTTCTGTAAATAACACTGCTCTTACTCGGACAGGTTCGGGTTTCCTGAATCACAAATCTACCTCATTTGCATGCCTTTCACCTGCAATTGAGGTAATTTGCATATCCCAGCCCTGTCTGTGTAAGAGCCATTTTAGGAGCTCTCTTACATGCCCCTTCAGGCTGTTCCTGCATCACTCGTCGGACATGATGGCTGCATGGAGTCTTACTCTACTTTTAGACTCCGTGCAAGCCATCGTGAATCCAGCCCAAAGTTATTGCTCCTAGTGCAAGTGAAGATACTGAAATGCTGTTTAGAGATTTCAGTTTTAGAGATGTTATCTATAGAAATTCATAGTTATGCTAAAGAGTGCTGGACAAAGATAAATAATAGTGTAGCATTTATGTCAGGAGGTGTATAGGAGAATGAAAAAAAAAACGGGGTGCAGCAAAAATTCCCCAAGCTCTTCCAAAGAGTAAACAAAGTAGTCTATGGCAATTCTTTTCCTAAAAATGAACATGTGAGCAAAGGAAAATATTTCCAAAATAAATTAGACTACTCTGAAGCAATGAGAGGAACAAGTTTTTTTTTTTTTTTTTTTTTTTTTTTTCCATAAGGTGTTGTATGAATAGCAAAGCACTCATAAACTAATTCTAATTCCGATACTGGTGTCTGCAGGAGACTGCATAAAAGATATTTAAGGTGAGTGTAATAGGAGCAAGTAGGAAAGGGGATCTGCAGCTATCACTATCTGCAATGTTTCCATTAGTTAGAAAAATGGGCAGTCTAGATGGGTGAACTTCTCTCTATATGCATAAATATTAAATGTTTAAATCTCCGCGTGATGACAAAAGCATTGTGTACAAAATGTTTTTGTTCATGACAATAGTGACTGTGCAGGGACTAGGGTAAAGCCATTAGCATTTAACTACCTCCAATTCGTTTTGTGAGATTATAAATGACTATATTGATAAATACCTGAGACAAGCTAATCAATCATTATTAAATATCTGTTTATAAGGTTTATAATGAACATTAAATTAATAATTTGCTGGCATTTATCTTATTAAGTAAAGCACAGAAAAAAGTACTTAATCTTTGCCTTTTTCATTCAGTTACTGCAAAAAATATGAGTTTTGGCCTCTGCTGAAATACAAATGTTGCAGTTGTGCAAACATGAGTACTGTGTATTAAAATGTCTGCTTTTCTTCAAATCTACGTAGGAATGAAAAATGGTAAATGCTTGAATTTTGAGTGGAAAGAAAACATTTGCCTTTTATCTGAATAATGCTGACCACAGAAGTAATTATACTGATTAGTGGGGAGTGTGGTGGTTATGCCTTTAACATTTGGGGATGTTTCATTTTTTTATAAATGTCCACTCACAATCTTCTTTTCTCAATTTTATGCTTTTGTTATGGAATATTCACTCTTTCTTGGGAGAACAACAAGAAAGAAAGTATAAATAGAAGGAAAACTGACTGGTAACTATAATATTTATCTCAGCTTGTTCTGATATTATGAAATTATTTTGATAGGGAAACTGTTATGTATAATCATATTAAAATATTAATATATTCATAAGAAGGAAATAATTTACAGAACTTGATTATGCATTAGAAAAGCAATATTTTATCTAAATTGTCAAAACTGACTATTCTTAGGAATGACCCAGGAGCACTGTCTGGTTAAGTGACTTGCCCAGAGTCACACAATAGGCAAAAAGAGATGAAGGAACTCAAACCTTTAAAAACAGGACCAGTTTTGGCACACACACACACACACACACACACACACACACACACACACACACACACACACACACACACACAGGCAAACACACACACACACAGACACACACACACACACACACACACACACACACACACACACACACACACACACACACACACACAGGCACACACACACACACACACAGACACACACAGACAGACACACACACACACACACACACACACACACACACACACACACACACACACACACACACACACACACACACACACACACACCATATTAGAAATTTTGTTACTGCTTATACCACTTTGCTTGTTGGGAAAAATAACATGCAATATACAGCAAGGACATTTATTGTGTCTTAAGTTAGTTGCAAGGCATCACAGAGCCTCAATTAGTTTCTATAAAAGGGATTTTTTGGCACATATGTGCTTTGTGGGTACATCTCCTGCAATTGTACTACAGCTGTGGGGTTACAGGTACTATATGATAAATGTTATGGAAGTCATTTATTTGCAACAACTCAAATAGTAAGTTATGGGCAGAATACAGATCAATGACAAGTGCTATCAATATACTTGCTCACTGCTACTTGCTAAAAAACAAACTACTCTAACTCCTATATGCCAGATTGCCTGTAACTACTTAGCCCTCCCAACACCCAACCCTATAAAACTGTATAGCACTGCTAGAACCCTAAATCTTACCCTAAAACTCCCAACCAATTCCTAGTCCAAGTTTTTGCTCCCTTTCCCTAAAGGGCTACTCCCCACTCCCTAAACCTGAAGTCCCCAATCACTCTCAAAACCTAAAACTCAACCCCCATAAGTAAATTTCCATAAACCTCCTCTCCTGTTCCATAAACCTAAAATCCCCTTCCTGCTACCTAACCCTCAGCCTATATCCCCTTACTTATTGCTTCCCTAATTTACACTCTCAGCCCCTCCCACTCCCTCCTCTTGGCTGCCACACCTACCTTGCTCAGCCCTCGAATAATGTGTTTGTGTAAGGAGCTACAAGATGCTCATGTCCCTAGTTTTGAGAAAGAGGTTTTCTATTGCTTGGGGCTCAAGCATTTATAGTAAAACCCATATACACAAAAGTCAACAGAACCCCAGTTTAGAGTCCTACAAACAGGGTGCATATGAGTGGCCACTCCACCATTTTTATTTCATGGCCTCACATGCTGAAAATGAAGTACCAGCTGAGTATTCCTCTGACACACAAACGTTAATGCTGGATTTGACAATCAGTGAATTACAAAAGATTTACAGCAATACTGAATATAGCAAGTGACATTTTTTACAATGTACCAAACTTCTGAGCAGAAATTGTTGGCAGCCTACCCTACTCTGATCTGCAGAAGAAAGCAGAAAGCTCTTTACACTATTTAAAGCAACGAACAAAGTAAGATTCTGGAGTGTTAAGAAGTGCATTTTGCTTATTCAAATGTAGTCTTAATTTTGAAAACATTGTTTGGCTAATTTTGAGAGGACTTTTTCTAGTGATAAAAGGCATCACTAAAGATTAGTTTCCCTATATATGTTTTAGTTTTAATGTAGTGTGCTCTTGCTGCCTGTTTTAATGGAGGATATTCATACACAATTAACTAAGTTCACTGTATCTTCTTACATTGAAAACCAAAGTATGCAGCTTGGTAGTGATTCACAGAATCATGCAACACTATAGAGTAATGACAAAATAAGTGTAGAAAAATGGGTAAACAAATTACCTTGGGATGGCATGCATATGAAGAAGCTCAGTCTAATGAGTGCACAATGACATGCAATTGAGGACAGATTGTGGTTCATAGTCATCAGGCATGAAATAGTGCAGAGAGTTCCATCTGAATAGAAAGACAAACTGCACTCCAAAAACTGTGGTGTTTCAAACAGATATGTGGCAATAGCAGTGATTTGTTATTAATGGTCATTTGCTAAGCTCCAGCTGTGGTCTCCTGTATGCATGATAGGCTAATCACACAATATCAGCAGAGGATTACCCCCCACAATCTAACTAGCTGCAAAATAAAAAGAGACATTATGCAAATGATGGCTGATGCATATGGCCCATAGACCAGAATGGGAGGAATATGTGAACTTCTTATACCAGAGGATAGCAAGGCATGTGTAGCACTTCTAGTGGTAGCTACAGAGACCATTCAGTGATAAACTAGGGACACTCTGTGCATATTGTAGGTCTCAGCCTTTATACCTTTTTTGATACACTGTTGCCACATGTAGAGGGGCACATCCACTTTCCCAAAGTAACAGAGAAGAGACTCACACTATGCCTGCCTTTTATGACATTGCCTGCGTTCCCAAAGTGCTAGAAATATTAGACTGCACCCATGTAGCAATAAAGGTACTGCCTGGTGCCTATGGACAGTGTTATGTCAATAGGAAGGGCTACCATTCTTTTAACTGCCAGGCTAATAACTTCTGTGTCCATATAGTACCCTGGGAGTAACCATTATTCCTGCATATGGCATACAAGTCTTCTTCATTAACACTTCCTGCATTAAGACCTCTTGCAGAGCCACCTATTAGATACATTTAGGTACAGCAGCACTCTTTGCAGTCATATTCATAACAGATACACAACACTAACCTTTCCAGACTCTCCATTTGTCCATAAGTTATAGCAGGTGATGCAGGTTACTCCCAGGGATCCCCAGCTAATGACTCCCATATTGAACTCACAAGGCATGACTGCACAGCAGGATTACATCACTTGTGCTCTAATTAAAACTATAGTAGAACATGTGCTTATTCTGCTAATGTCCCGTCTCCACTGCCTGGACATGTTGGGGACACTACAATATTCCTTGACTACAGCCTTCCAAATATTTGTTGAATGTTGCGCGCTGCATAATATGATATATCATCAATAGGAAAACCACCCAGTATCACCAGTGCCCTCCACCCATGCACCAACAGAGCCAACTGTGGCCATCATTACATTGACCAAAAGCAACATGGATGGTAACAGACAACCCCCTACATCTATTTAGCATTGTGTAAAGTATATGGCAGGTCAGGCAAAGCAGCAATGTCTAGTCCACCTATACTGGTCCAGATATGTACATAATGTCAGTGTGGTATCAAGCATAACACAATGTTAAATATAGTGCTATCTAATGGCTATATTGAGCAGTCATGGTAAGTCATGCTGTATATCAGACATCCCTACATACACACAAAGACAGGGAGAGATGAGGGTCAGCCATCATCATTTTTACACATGCATAGGTATATATGTATGCATGGAGGTCTAAACTCTCAGGGGCAGGGGACCACAGGTCAATGGAGGAACAGATGGGGGTTATGAGGAGGAGTAGTATGTGTACCAAATAAGATCCCCTCAATTTTGTGGGTGCCACTGTAGTACCATGCAGTGGGATAGCTGTGATATGGATCTGTGGGAGAGGCACAATCATTCAGTCTCTCTCTGGTGCCATGAAGGCAATGCAGGTGCAGATGTCTCCAGGACATGGATATCATGGAACTGGGGGAACAGAGCTTATGTGGTAGTTGGATATGAAGTGGCCTTGCCAGATTAGACCCACAGCATGGCCAATCTCACACTTGGTCGGAGTATGGTAAAACTGCAACCATGGCATTTGTGGACTGTGTACCTTATGCAGAAACATATATAGGTCATCAGGTACCCTGTGCAGATTTCCAAACTTGAGACCCTTCACAACTCAAAGGTTAGGAGACAAAAAAAATGTAACAAATAGCTTAGCAGAGTTAAAACACCAAATGCTGTGACCATAAATTCAGTAACAGCATTCCTTTATTAAGCCATGATAGTCTCAAGGCTTGATAAAGCAATGCTGGTATTGCACTCCACCCCCAGGGTTCATGCCTGCTGACAGCTTGCACTCAGGAAGATGCCCCCTTTGCCTCATTCTAGTTATGGCTCAGAGCTTGTGATGATCATCTAGAACATACACAAAGGGTACACACATGACCCTTGCCACAGGCAACATCAGGTATCAAAAGTATCACTGGTTAACATCCTCTTGGAAGTTAATTGTTGCATTATGGAGTGTACAAGGCAGATCATAAAATCATCTCTGAACTCCACTGCTTCTCAAAGGCTATGCACAATGCAAGTCATTTTCATTTATAATTATGCAGCTGCAAATCCTACCTGGATTACAGCACTGCCCATCTGAATGTTGATGCTGCGAGTTAAATGCATGTTATGGGCCAGCTGTGAGAGTGGACAAAGGTGTGTTGCTCTGTTAGCTTGCTATACTCTAGGTATCCATACATCAGTTGCAGTGTACATATTCAGCCTTGCTGGGCCACCATTAATGGTGAATGTCACATCAGTAATAGTGGAAACCACTACCAGACTGGGTAGCAGTATGCCTCTTGGGTGCATGTGTGTGTGTGTGTGTGTGTGTGTGTGTGTGTGTGTGTGTGTGTGTGTGTGTGTGTGTGTGTGTGTGTGGTGGGGGGTAGACAACCTGGGACAATGGGTACATGTCCACCCAGGAGACAGACAGACAGCATCACTGCATTCTGATACAGTGACTCAATGTGTATGTTGGCTTCATTGTCAGAGACAGCAAGGGGACTGGCCTCAGTATGTTGTTCTGTTCCAGCCTCTGCAGATACCATGGCATTACTGGCAGTAGCTTAGCTATGGGAGAGCAGGAGAGGCAACTGTGTAGGGCAGAAAATGTTGGATGGGGGGCGATCAGCCTGAGCCTGATCTCTCTTTAATGAAATACCAGCTTTTAAGTCATTACATCCGAGTGACGCCTCCAGGTGCATCTGCCTCTAACTCCTACTGATGCCTATAGGCATCAAATATTGCTTGTTTATATTTACATCAAGTTATGGAATATTTGTGAAGTGACGCATTCAGTGTAGAAAGTCTAACACAGGCTATATCACAGCATGATGAAACAACTAGTCTTCAAAATAAGGAGAAACAAGAGGAGCAGGAGACATCTGAAGAAGAAATATGGATATGGGGAAGAAAAAGAGATTTAATATTATAGCAATAACACACGCCTGGGTGTGGGTAATGCTGGATTTACCCATGGTTGGTGTGGTTTGGTCATAAGGGTGAAGCCTGTGGGACCAAACAAAGCCAACCGTGGGTAAATCCAGCATTACCCACACCCAGAAGTGGGTTATTATATTAATGACATTATTTAAGAAAAAAAAAAATTAATTTTCTTAAATAATGGCATTGTATAATGCCTCCTTGCTGCCCTTCTGCAGCTGTCTGGTATTCTGCGGCAGTTCTGATGTACTGCGCATGCGTATGCCTACGCAGTACATCAGAGCTGTGGGCAAAAGCAATGGAGAAAGCAAGATCACCGTTGCTTTTTACAAACTGTTTTGCTATGTTAAATGGGTTTAACATAGCGAGACAGTTTTAAAAAAAGCAACGGAGCCGTTGCTTTTTTTAAAGCTGTCTCACTATGTTAAACCCATTTAACATAGTGAAACAGTTTGTAAAAAGTAACTGTTTTGCTATGTTAAATGGGTTTAACATAGCGAGACAGCTTTAAAAAAAGCAACGGAGCCGTTGCTTTTTTTAAAGCTGTCTCGCAATGTTAAATGGGTTTAACATAGCGAGACAGCTTTAAAAAAAGCAACGGCTCCGTTGCTTTTTTAGAGCTGTCTCGCTATGTTAAACCCATTTAACATAGGGAAACAGTTACTTTTTACAAACTGTTTCACTATGTTAAATGGGTTTAACATAGCGAGACTTTAAAAAGCAACGCTGCTTTTTTAGAGCTGTCTCGCTATGTTAAACCCATTTAACATAGGGAAACAGTTACTTTTTACAAACTGTTTCACTATGTTAAATGGGTTTAACATAGCGAGACAGCTTTAAAAAAAGCAACGGCTCCGTTGCTTTTTTTAAAGCTGTCTCGCTATGTTAAACCCATTTAACATAGCGAAACAGTTTGTAAAAAGCAATGGAGAAAGCAAGATCTCCTTTGCTTTTTACAAACTGTCTCGCTATGTTAAACTTGTTTAACATAGCAAGACAGCATTAAAAAAAGCAACGGAGAATGTCCGTTGCTTTTTTTAATGCTGTCTCGCTATGTTAAACAAGTTTAACATAGCGAGACAGTGTGAAACAACGGAGATCTTGTGTTCTCCGTTGCTGTAAAAAAAAAAAAAAAAGAGTTATAGTAATGGAAAATGTCTGGGCGGCCGGACCTTTTTCCATTACTATAACTCTGATTTACAACGTGCATGCTGACCAATCAGCGTGCACGTTTTTTGAATATTAATGGGGGGTCGTTATATAAGGTGCAATATTTATGCAAAGGAGAAAACAAAACTAATCAATGCAAAAAGTGCAGCACCAAAGATATTTGAAGAGAAATACAGGCAAAGATATCCAAATATGGAACACTTTATGATACATAAAATAAGAAAACAAAGAGGACAAGTAGAAAAGAGGATTAGTAATGGAGAAGTTAAAGAAATAGAAACTGAGGTTATGGATTACCTGCAAAGTGAAGGATTTAGTGTAGAAAATTTAACTCAGATAACAACAATACAACAGGATAGAACAAAGGACACCCAAATTAAGGAGAAACCATTGGAGCAGGAAGCATCTACTCAGTTGACATATGAAGATACTTTGGAGCCTTCCATAGGAAACCAGTACAAACCTTCAGTTGGAGCTATACAGCAAGGGAAAGAACAGTAAACCAAGGCATCCTTTGGTTGCAGCTATACAGCAAGGGAAGGAACAGGAAACTGAGGCAACACTAACACAATCGATGTCATGGAGTGAAAGGCCAGTGAGTTCCCTGAAAGAGCAATGGATGACACAGGGTGAAACTGAAGAGAACGTGGCACAGGAAGATGTTCTAGAACTTTCTATAGAATGTCCTCAGGAAATGGAGACCAAAGAATGTGACCTCAGTTTTGAAGAAAGTGATCTAAGAGAAGAGTTACTTCATTTAATAGAGATGGATAGCATAGGTGCCAGAAGCTGTTGAAGACTGGGGGGAGTGGAGGGTGAGAGGGGCACTTAGTGATCTAAAAAGGGCAATTGTTTATAACTATTTACTACCACAACATAGGTTCAGTTAGAAGACATTTTTAGCTTAGCCAGTTCCCTTTTGGTGCTTGAATTAACATTTTCTGATTGATCTTACCTATCCCGTGGCTGATAATTGTATATTAGCCCTAGTGATAATAACTGTGATCATACCATAGATAATTTGAGGAGACCCATGTAAGGGATGCAGCATTTAGGAACTGCCTCTATCCATTAGTGGCATGAGGGGCATCCTGGAGTACATTTTCTATTACCCATCCTTAAATCCAAGTTGCCAAACAAGTAGACAAACGGCAAAGCAGACTGTACAACGATTTAATCACAAATGCAAAAGAGCAATAAAACTTCCTTTAAGCGCTTTTCGTTTGTTCAAAGTTAACAAACTTCTTCAGAAGTAATTAATTCACACAGCTACTAACAATTACTGACAATTTATATCCACAAAAAGTGCGGGAAAAACTAATCAAATTGGCAACCATGACAATTAGAAGCAATAAAAATTAAAAGTGCCATGTACAAAGATTTGTTTCAGTAAGATGTAAAAAACATGTATATGAAATTTACTATAAAAACTACCAAAAACATACACCACCATCAACAATCAGTACTTGAATTGTACATGATAATTTCTACTATAAATAATCAAATATTAAATAATTAATAAAATAAAACATTATCTTTGCAAGTTTTTAAGTTTTAAAATACATGAAATGGAACAAGCCTCATTCAAGCCAGGATAGTTGAAAGCATTCAGCTTGATCTGCCACAATAATTCGAGTTCTTCCAATTTAAATGATGCAGGACCACCTCTTATATCAAGAACCAATTTGTTGATAACTAAGAATTTGAATTTATGTGTAGGATTATAATGGACATGTTTTGCCAAAGCATTGTCCATTTTATTGTGGGAAATGGCATATTGATGTTCATATACCCTATCTCTAAGTCTACGTTCAGTTTTGCCCACATAAAATGCAAAACATTCAGTACATTGGGCTAAATAAACCAAAAATCTAGTGTTACAATTAAATCTAGATTTCAACTTGTAGGTACCTCCATTGATTGTAAAAGAGTTAGAACAGTCAATGAACCTACAGTAATTACAATTCTCACATTTAGACATTCCTGTCACTCTAGAAAATGAATTGTTTCGTCTCTCAAGGAGACTTTTCAAGTTGCTACCCCTTTTGTACACTACATTTGGTTTGTGAATGTCTCTTTTTGAAGCAGATGTTTTTACATCGAGGTTACCCTGAATCACTATTGGATACACTAATTGATGAGGTCACATATAAAAGAAATGGGAATTGGTTTAAACCAATCCTGAGTAGGAATCATACTAGTTTGGATAATGTTTCTACCATTGAGCTGGATGTTAATAGGTTGGAGATAGTTACCTCCAACCGGCATCGTGAAGACCTCCAACGTAGCTTTGTGACTTCATTTAACTCTCAAAGTAAACTCATTGTCAATGTTATTACTAAAAATTGGGACTTATTTAAATCCAATCACTCTGTCTTTGAGTTTTTGGGTCACAAACCAAATGTAGTGTACAAAAGGGGTAGTAACTTGAAAAGTCTCCTTGAGAGACGAAACAATTCATTTTCTAGAGTGACAGGAATGTCTAAATGTGAGAATTGTAATTACTGTAGGTTCAACAAACTTTAACAGTTTTTGAACTGTTTTAAAGGGTCTACTTTATTTGCTTGAAGTCCAAGAATATCGATTACGATATTCTCGACATGAGTACATCGAAAGCAGAAAACATCGAAAATGTAAACGGAAATCTCCATAGGTGGAGATTTCCATTTACTTCAATGTAGTATGATCTCGGAGTTGGTATATTTAAGTAGCAGGGGGTTTGGAGGGTGCAGCCCCCCACATGAGGGGGGGTGCCGGGGGGCTTGCCCCCCCTGCCTACACTAGTTTAAAATGTTTTTTTTGTGTGTATTTTTTTTTTTTTGGAATTCGATTGTTTAATAGTTCGATGCATATGGTTCGATCCATATGCATTCAAGCTATTAAACTTTCGAGGTCCTAAAGTAGACCCATTTTAAAACATTTTCATGATAAAACCATTTGTACCAGCTTATCTTATGTAACACACCAGTGTTAAAAAATGCTTCCAAGTAAGTGTTGAACTGCTGAAATATGCCAATACTGCTATTTTTGAATATACTGTACTGTCATAAAACTGCATCAGTATTGTATTGCTGCCATCAACAAGTGTACTTTGCAAAATGTTATGTTTACTCCTGCTATTTGCAAATGTACCTTGCAATTCGTTTTAGGCCCTCTGGACCTGGGTCAAGAATGAAAAGGGTAAACAGACCAGCTCACCGACCTGGTTAACAAATAACAAATAAATAAGTAAATTGCATAACATTGCAGGTGAGGAATTCACCCGTATCACATTACATGATGATAGGACTCACCTAAAACAGCCACAAAATTGACACACACACCACCAGCACACATCCTAAACCCACTATACATGCTGGAAATCCCCAAGTTCACTATCAGTTTAACGATATTTAAAAGACAGTACAAGTTTGCTATTCATTTCTTTGGTGGATAATTTATACAGTTTCATTAAGAAAGAATGCAGTTAGCTATTTTTGTTTTACTTCAAACTGTTTTTTCTGTCCTAAAATTACTGTGTGTCATTTTATATTATGTGGTTGAAATATTTGAAACACTGTTAACATCACTACTTTCAGTGGCTGTATGTTATAAAACTTGATCCGAACACAAACCAATAACAATAAGACAAAAAAAGGAAGAAACGGACCGAAGCGGACTTGAAAAAAATGTTTAATGTTAAGCGCTTTTGTCGGTAATAAACCAAGACTTCCTCAGAACAAATTAGGAAGTCTTGGTTTATTACAGACGAAAACGCTTAACATTAAACATTTTTTGCAAGTCTGCTTTGGTCCGTTTCTTCCTTGGCTGTATGTTATCAGATATTTTTTGTGGCTTTCAGTTCTTAGTGGTTTTAATATCTTTTTGCTGTCATTATATGGATATTTTCATGTTGCTTAATGTCTGAATAAAAAAGTCATATTCATAAAGTTAAATGCTGCAGTCACACACACACACACACACACACACACACACACACACACACACACACACACACACACACACACACACACACACACACACACACACACACACACACACACACACACACACACACACTTCAAAAGCATATACAGAGCACAGCCTTACTAAACTATATAAATGGAGCACTTTTGCTTACCATGGGTGACTCGCTAACAGCAATGATGTAATCGGGAACATTTTCCGCACACTTTTGTGTTTAAAATGCACGTTAATGTGTAATGCATGCATGACTCCTCCACGGGGTCCTCCTTAAAGAAAAATAGGTCTTGCAGCTGTAAAAGTGTGGGAGGGTGCTCCCTCCCCCCTTGCTCTATGGTTCCGGCACCTATGATGGATAGACATATTAATATTAACAAAAGAAATAGAGTGCAGAAGGTCAATAAAACCCAAAAAGTTAGAAGTCTGATAAAACAAATACAGCAATTAAGACTGTCCATAGAGATTCATAGTAATTAGGACTGCCCAAAGAGCTTCATGCAGTATAACAGAAGTAAATAGGATACAGTACTGTTCAACCAAATTGATAACAGATGAAGTCCTACCACAAAATCACAGGATAGTAATGGAAAGGATGGGGAGAAATCAAATGCCATCATGGAAGTATCGAATAGAGAAAACTATGAAGCAACTAAGACCAGAAGTGTCACTGTTAAAAGAATATAGTAGAGGGAACAGCTCAACAAAAATACTCAGAGGTAGATGTGATAAAAGCAATGTGCAGTATTATAACAGATCAGGATTTATCATGCACTATTGCAAATAATAAAATAAAAATATCAGCAAGGCAGAAAAACTTAGAATATGTGTAGATAAATATAAAGGAAAAGTACAAAATAAGCAATTTATTGTTGTTGTCTTTTGGCTTTTCCCAGTTAGGGGTCGCCACAGCGGAACTCCGGTCCGCTAATGATTGGCAGTAGATTTTCACGAGCGCCGAAGTGCCAGCTCAACGTTCAACCTTCAGTGAAGGCACGCCCATTTACGCATGTCTTTCAAATGCCCACTAAACCGTGGGGAGGACATGCAGACTCCACAAATAAGGCACTCCCCGCACTCCAGCCGAGAATCGAATGGGAGAACCTCTTGCTGTGAAAATATATGCAATTTATTGATAACCCAATTAAATTCCTTTTACCTTGCTTCCCAACTCTATATAGAACTTTTTTGGGTCAAAATAAGCAATTTATTGATGACCCAAAAAAGTTCTATATAGGATTGGGAAACAGGGTAAAAGGAATTGAAAGACCACCAAGAAAAAGAAAATACATTTTGGATAAATATCTATGAAGACCATGTGGAACATAACAAAGATGCTAAATGGATAGAAGAAGTAAAAGAAAGAATAAGAAGTTTAAAGTTACCGTATATGAAATGGGATGAAGTAACAGCCAGAGAGATTGAAACAAGAAAAGCCTCTAACTGGAAAACGCCAGGCCCAGATGTAGTACCTAACTTCTGGCTAAAAGTATTAATATCTTTGCATGAAGATTTAGCCATGCGTAAGAACTATTTATATGCACACCCCAAACAGACACCAGCCTGGCTAACAACAGGAAAAACAGTGCTCCTACTTAAGAGTGAACCTGCAAGCTACCCTAAAAACTATAGACCAAAAACATGCCGGAACTGATGCCGAAAGAGTTTAGAGTCATTTAGAAGAAAACTCAATTATGGCAATAGAACAAAAGGGCAATAAAAAAGTCATAAGGAACAAAGGATCATTTGTTGTTACATAAAGTCATAGTGGAGAAATGTAAAAAGGGGAAGAATCTAAGTATGGCATGGACTGACTACAAAAAAGCATTTGATAGTATCCCACATTCATGGATAAAAGAGTGCTTACAAATGAATAAGACATACCCTACACTTATCGACTACATTACAGTGACCATGAAACTGTGGCAGACCACTTTACAATTAAGCCATGATAAAGGACAAAATATTATTCCAGGGATAAAATTCAAAGGGGGATTATTCCAGGGTGACTCTCTGTCACCACTGCTATTCTGCCTTGCCCTTAACCCATTAAGCTGTCTGCTTAACAGATTAGGTCATGGCTGTAATATGACTCCTGGAAAGCAACAGTGTAAAGACTTCTCATCTTTTCATTGTCAATGATTTAAAACTGTATAGCTCATCAGATAAGGAACTGAAAGCACAACTGCAAGTTGGCAAAACTTTTTCAGATGATAAAAAAATGTCATTTAGTCTTGATAAATGTGCAAAAGCAACTTTTAAAGCAGGGAAACTGCAGTACAAGGAAAACATCAAGTTTGGGACAAGAATGTGATATAAAAGAACTTGAGCAAGAGGGAGTATATAAATATTTGGGAACTAATGAATGATCAACAATAAAACATGAACAAATGCAAATAAAACTTAGTAAGGAATGTTTTGGAAGACTTAAATTAATTCTGAAAACAGTGTTGACATTTAGGAACAAAATCCAAGCTATAAACAGTTTGCTCTTCCTGCCCTAACTTACAGTTTTGGAGTAATTGACTGCCCCCAAAGTGTGTTGGATAGATTAGATAGGAAAACAAGAAGAATGCTTCATGCTCACAAAATGATTTATAAAAATCATTGTATACCAAGATTATATATTCCCTGTTCTGAAGGAGGGATGGGCCTCCTTGAAATTGATTACATGTATAGATCTGCAATCATGGGACTCCACACATATCTGCTGACCTCACAAGACTCATAGTGGAAGTTTTGAAACATGAGGAAAATAAATGTTAAGATGACTTCTATGCTTAATCTAGCAGAAGCATACGGGTGTCAAGCGGGAATGGAAATCAAACCAGAAGTAAATAAGAATCAAGCGGCAACAGAATGTGCCAAAAACCAAAAGAAAGAATATAGGTGAAGGACCAAAAGAGAAGGCAAGAAATGTGGAAAATGCATTAATATATTTGCAAGTATAGAAAACTTCTGGAAGAACCTCATGTTGATCAGGAATGAACGTAGGAATGGTTAAGGAGAGGCAAATTTAAACCAAGAGATGAAAGGTTAATATTGGCAGCACAAGATAGTGGGCTACATACACATTGGTTTACAAAGTCTGTTGAACATCTGGGAGAAAAAGATAAATGTAGGTTTTGTAAAACAGAATTGGAAACAGTTGCACACCTCATTGGTGGCTGTGACATACTAATGGCAGAAGGACTGTATACTGAAAGGCATAATAATGTGGCAAGACTGTTGCATTGGGGATTGTGCAAACGTTATGGTACTGAAGTGGCTGAAAAACATTGCAAACATGAGCCACAAAGCATCATAGAAAATTATGAAGTCTACATTACATGAGATCACCCATTACCAAGATTTCAAAAGATAGATGCTAGAAAACCGGAAATGGTGGTCCATGAAAAGAAGACAAAAGTAGGATTGATCATTGAAATCGCCACACCCAGTGACTACAGTGTCCTGCGTACAGAGACACAAAGTCATAAAATATCAGGATTTGCAGGCAGAAATTACAGCACTGTGGAAGAAAGATACCCAGACAGTTCCAATAGTAGCAGGAGCAATGGGTCTTATAAAAAAATGAATCTACAATCGTACTTAGATATGTTACCAATACATGTAACCCCATACGAATTGTAGAAGGAGTCATTACTGGACACATTGTGGGTGCTGCGAAGAGCACTTCTGGCTGACATCAAAGACTGAAACAATACTAATTTCATGAACTTTAATTGTACTTTGACTTAGGAATGGGGTCCATTCCCATCATAGTATTAGAAACCCAAAAGATTTGGAGAAATTAAAAAAAAAGTGTATCCCCATAAACAACTCTAATAAGTAATAATTTGGACCATATTTATGATCATGATGACAAATTTTACATTTGTCTATGAATTTCAGTGTTTCACAGAAAAACACCAGTAGCATAAAGTATAAAGACCTTCAGCTGTGGCTTGTTGTTAATGCCCAATGAAGATATACTCACTATACATCTGTGAGGCACTAGGGTGTACTATCCTCTAGTCCCGTGTAGGACATGATTCGTACGATGCTATTATACTGTAGTGCTCACTCATGGGAATTGCTGCCAGAGCTAACGCTCAATTACAGTGCCTGCCTGGTGTGCAAAGGAGAGCAATATGATGCTTCATCTCCTTCGCAGCCAATTCAGAGAATGTCACCTGGAACCCAAGACAGGCCTATTCAGGAAGGTGGATGCCTGGTACGACGTGGTAGCGTTGCTGTCCAGGAAGACCAGCATACTACATACGGGTGAGTAGTGCAGATACCAGTATGATGACCTGCATCACTGTTGTTCTAGAGATCTCCATTTGTGGGAAGTAGATGTTAGGCAAGGAAATATGGAGATATGCTCTAGAGAGCAGAGGAATGAAGGTCAGCAGGGCTAAGACAGAATATATGTGTGTAAATGAGAGGGAGGGTAGAGGAATGGTGAGGATGCAGGGAGTAGAGTTGGTAAAGGTGGACGAGTTTAAGTACTTGTGATCAACAGTTCAGAGTAATGGTGAATGTGGAAGAGAGGTGAAGAAGAGAGTACAGGCAGGGTGGAATGGGTGGAGAAGAGTGTCAGGAGTGATTTGTGACAGACGGGTACCAGTAAGAGTGAAAGGGAAGGTCTACAAGAGGGTAATGAGACCAGCTATGTTATATGGGTTGGAGACAGTGGCATTGACAAAAAGGCAGGAGTCAGAGCTGGATGTGGCAGAGTTAAAGATGTTAAGATTTGCACTCGGTGTGACTAGGATGGATAGGATTAGGAATCAGTATATTAGAGGGTCAGCTCATGTTGGACAGTTTGGAGACAAAGCAAGAGAAACGAGATTGCGTTGGTTTGGACATGTGCTGAGGAGGGATGATGGGTATATTGGGAAAAAGATGCTAAGGATGGAGCTGCCAGGTAAGAGGAATAGAGGAAGGCCTAAGATAAGGTTTATGGACGTGGTGAGAGAGGACATGCAGGCGGTTGGTGTGACAGAGCAAGATGCAGAGGATAGGAAGAAATGGAAAGAGATGATCCGCTGTGGCGACCCTTAACGGGAAAAGACGAAAGAAAGAATGATGAGATGTTAGGCAAGGAAGCTCCAGAGGATGTAGCAGGCATTTATCATAACTGCTTGTGCATAATATTATCTTTTGTAAACTGTTTTACTGTTTGTAACAGGTATTATCCTGATTTTCTTTTTTTATTTAATCTGACAAATCACATGATATTCCAGGCTGGTTGCTGGGACTGATTGTATTACTTTTGTGTGTGCTGTTGGTGGCATCTACTGTGTTGTGTTACTGAATATGTTTCTTTTTTTTTTGGTTGGTTGTTTGTTTCTTTCTTTTTTTGATAATGTAACTTTGACAACGGACACAAGGTGTTGCATATCTTATCTTCTAACCAACATACACTGTAACCCCAACAAAACAGAACATGTGTACAACATTTTCTATTTACTGAATCAAGACTCTTATAAACAAGTCTTTTTAATAACTCACATATGACATTTATGAAATTCAGAATTTTTTATATTTTCTTATGCTTGTCAAAATCATTCACATGCACAATCATAGAACTAATTCACATCTTTTGACTATTTCAGAGAAAAATACTTTGCATTTCCCTCATTATAGCTGCTTAATAACTGCCCACTGTCAGCAGGCGTGAGTTTTATAGGGAACAGCTCCTCTTTTTACTTAGGATAAGGAAAGCTGGGGTTATGCACAGCTTTTTGAAATATCATCCAGCTCTGAAACCATTCTCTTTTATTTGTCCACTGCAGGATTCTTTCAATTTTCCTTGTGACTGTCTGAATGAGTTTGGTATGCCATATTATGGGTGAACATTTACACACTTTTTTATATATAACAAAGAAGGACAAACTGACACTTCTAATCCATATTAATGTATCGCTATCCATCCCATTATATGGGTGAGTTAACTCCAACGGAAAGAAACATATTATCTGGTAATAGCTTTCTAAGTGATCATCATTGAACAGTTTCAGTAACTGTGTCTAACTTCTAGTATGAGGGTAGTTCCATATTATATGTTCATAATTAGCTTCGAAATGATGGCAATACCCAGCATGCAGGGGATGGGGCCCACCCTCTTTTAAAAATTCTTAAGGAGGAGTGTTGCCAAGTGTCAATGAGTTTAAATTAGTGAACTGCAGCACACGTGGGACACGTACCTTATAGTGCAAGGCTAACATCCTGTTTCATGTCTTTGACTCAGTCTTAGTATGCAGCATTTTGTTACATTTCTCAGTGACTTCATCCATACTATTATTCTATATATGATCTTTCTCCTTATAGAAGTTACTTATTTTCAGTCCCCCCGTTACAGTTCTTGCTAGATATAGATCTATGTATAAGACCATATTTCACTGGGCCATTACAGACCATTTCTTGCACTCTTATGGAATGTTCTTGCACTCATGGAGGGTAAGAAATCTGTAACCTGTAAATATTACCACCATCAGATTCCCAATATATTACTACCATCAGATTCTCAATTTAGGCAATCCTAGATTTAGCAAGTTATAATGAACTACAGAGATTTAGTGTCCCACATATCTGTCAAAAATACCTTCCCTCCATTGCCCAGGAATGCCAAAATATTGGGCACCTATCAATCTGGAATTTGGTGTTCCCCATGTCACTCTCCAGTATACTCCCATCATGTTATCCTCCTTCTAGTTCCATACTCTAGTTTTACCCACTTTTCCCACCCCCTGGGTCCCATACTTTTGCACCCTGGGCCTTAGTGTATTGTTTCCACTCTTCCTTTAGGAGAATGCTTTCAGACCTTACCCATAGTGGCCTGAGGTGCAACCTAGCTGTAATATATCGTCAGTTTTCTACTGCCTTGTTATATTATGTATAATCAGGTAGACCAGCACATCTACTTTTCAGGGCAGAAAAAGTTTTCTTCTCTGTATTCTCAGAAGAGTTTCATCCCATATAAAATCTGATGTTAGTGTTTGGAAGTTATTTAAGTAGTTAGATTTATGAAGATGTGGCAGAAAAAAGTATTAAGGGAGTATAAACATTTTAATAATGCATAGCCTTGTAAAGAAAGAGAGCATTTTTTAATTTTCAAGTCCTGTATATTGTTTCTGAAATTCTCATAGAAGGGCTTCACTTCGACATCTAATGATGTTGCAGGTTGGCTATCATAACTCCTAGATACCTAACCTTTCTGAAAAATCCATCCGCAGTCTTTCCAGCATATTCCTAACATGATTAGATAACAAAAAGACTTGTGTTTTTACTTCATTGATAACTAGTCCAGAGACATTTCTTTTATTATGGCTGCTAATGCTACTTTAGTTGTATAATGAACCAACTATCCGCAAGACACAGTCATCCACACCACGTGTAGATCAGGGTTTACTATCAAAAAATTGAAAATAAAAAAGAAAAAATCTACTTACTTGATCAAACTGACATTCGGAATTTGCCAATGTTGCTTTACTAGAATGTCGAAATTCATCACCACGATGTCCGTATTCAACCAAATTTGGAATATAAGGAGGCGACGTCAGACCCTCAGGCATTTGTGCTGAAGCTGACATATGAATTGTAAGTCTATAGTACAAGTGTTTACAGTTTTGCAGGGGGGCAAGCCCCCCTGCACCCCACATCCCTTGCAAATTATATATTCCAACTCCGAGATCGCACTACAGTGAGGAAAATAGTAAATTTCCCAATTCCCACTGTAGTGCAATCTATTGTCAGAATGTAGAATAATCAATAGCGAATGTACACTACCATTTGCTGATGTGTAATCGAACATTTTCAGAACAACATTACGGAAATTGGAAAAGAAGCATTTGTCCATTCTATATTTTGATAGTAAACCATAGATCAGTGGGTTACTGTACTGCACTGCTATTCTCAAAATGTAAGATCTCAGTGTTTAAATACTATATAAAAGAATTCTGTGCACATCGCAAAGTGCAAAGGGGAGAGGGATCACCCTTGCCTCACAACTCTAGTCAGATTAATTGTCCTAGGCAAACAACCCTTTGTAGCAACTACTGCCTTGGGATTATAATATATTAGTTGACATTTGTACATTGAATTCTTTTGGGAACTTCACAGACACCAATATACTCCAAATAAATGACTGCTTAATTGAATCAAAAACCTTTTTAAAGTCAATTAACACTGCCCCTGCGTTTAGTTTCTGTAGAGTATATAACTTATGCAAATTCAACCAAATTATTACTAAGCAGGGACTGCCCTTGTTTTTAATGAAATCCTGTTGTTGTAGTGAGATAATTTGAAACACTAAACTAGTGATTCTGTTTGCTAAGACTTTAGCATAAATTTTCAGATTTAATTGCAACAGTGAAATAGGTCTGTAATTGCTCTGGAAAATCTGGTCCATATTTGGTTTTGCAAATATAAGTACTTGGGCAATATTAGAGTCACACAAAAAATGTCCTGTTTCTCAAATCCCTTATAAAATTCCAGTAGTGGTGCTATAAATTTATTTTCGAATTCTTTGTAAAATTTAGCTGTTAGCCCATCTAACCCCAGTGCCTTTCCAGGGGGGTAGTCCATTCATGGCTTATAAGATCACCCCTTTTGAAATTTCGCTGCTTGATTTCTCCACTTCCTCATCAGTTAGTTTTGTCAAACCTATGTGGTAAACATTACTATATATCCTTCTCCCTGCCCTTCATCATATTTATAAGCCTCACTGATTTATTTTGTCTCAGTTGATAGATAAATATCAGACTAATGGTCTTAAAGGACTATTTTAAACATAGCTAACAACCTGATGTTAGAATCAAACCTTGTGCTGTGTGCCTAAAAGGTAAAGACCTTAACTATTATGCCAGTCATCCCTGCAAAAATAAATGTTTCTTTTGCTTTTTCACAAAGCCTATGGGCCATAAATTTAAGTGATGTAATGCCTTTTAGTCCAGTAAAAGCTTTTATATCTTTCCCATTTTTCTTGCAGAGTTTGGCAATGTGTATTCCTGTGCATACTTTCCCCCATTTATTTCCTTTAGGATTTTCTTATCTTTGCAATTTTCTCATGTATTTGCTTCTAATCAGAATTATATTCCCTTCTATCTCCTTTAGTCAACCTCTCCTTCTTCTGCCTTTTCAACTCCTGTGCTAAAGTTTCATATATTTACTTTGAAATATCCCCATTTGAGACCTATTGATTCCCCTCCAAACAGTGGGCATCTCCAGTAACTAGTTATCTTGCTCGTTCATGTTCACACAGCCCACACATATTTCAGTAGTAAGGGATGCAGTCTCCACATTTCCAGTGGGATTTCTATTTCTCCATCCACAAGAGCAAAAGTTAATGTGGGGTGGTCTGACCAGATGGTGTGAAGGATTTTGATTTGCCATATAGTGCTAAATATACAGGTCATGTCTGACTGGCTTTGCCCACTTTTGGATCTATGTACTTTTATTTATTTATTTATTTTTTAAATACTTTTGTTGACTGGGTTAGTTCTTCTAGGCTTGTAGCCTCCTTCAGTGGACACTTGAGGTGGTATTTTTACTACTAGGGGATATTTGGCCAGGGCGTCAAGGAACTTCCCTTACTTTTTTTGAAAGGTAGTGCGAGATCTTTTACACCTACCTAACTTACCACCAAATCAGGTAGATGGGACCTTGGTTTAATGTCTAATCCAAAGGACAGTAAACTTAGGAGCAGTAGTGCTTTATGAAGGCCCTGCAATGGAGTGGTGATGTCTGCATTGGGACCATAATAATTTCCTATAAATAACACTTGATTTGGTATTTTCACTGTTACAATGGCCCATCTCCTGTTCCCTCACATCTTTGCCTGATATTTCCTTTTTCTTTGACCACCCCAGTGAATTGTGTATTAGTATAGCTATCCCTCTCTTTGCTGACTTGCAACAACTTGCACATTCCACACATTCCAAGAATTCCAAATAATGAGTCTGTCTGCATTTTACCTTAGTGATCTACAAGTAAAACATCAGAGAGTTCCTGTTACTAATATAGTTTAAAAATTGCCTTACATTTATATGGTGTTGACATACCTCTTACAATGACTGACATTTTATTTATTTATTTTATTTATTTTACATTTGTTTACCGGGATAGTCCGACTGGATACATGTCCATTTTTAGTGGAGGCCTGGGGAGAAAAGCTCCATTACTAGACATTCTAGTAATGACCAGTGTATTTGCTCAATGGTTTCTCTGACTAAGGTGACTGGTCAGTTTTACTGAACAGGTATATTTTTTGCAACCCTTTAGGCCTTTCTTTTTCCCCACATACATACTCCTGGCTATTGCATCTGAATATGAAACATATCATATATTATCCCAAAAGAGTAGTCTTATGGTGGACTAGCCTACCTACAGAAGGATACCTTTAATCTCTAGCCACAACACTTTCCTCAGTCTGGATCCCGCCTCTCTACAGAATTATTATTTATATGCTTAATTACCTCATGACAGTTATATTGAGTCAATTTCCTCAGTATTGTATAGAAAAATGTATCCTAATCTGATTATGTTCTACCCATTAATTGCATACTTTTTTTCAGAACACTGTGTCGCCCCATGTGATCCTTACCGGACAGGATCACACCTATTATACATTTACATATAAGCTACAGAGGAAAAAAAAAAAGGTAATGCATTTTATCCACTTTATCCTGTGAGTTAAAGGGGCACTGGCTCAGATTTTTTGCTAGAGGAGTTTGTTTACATTTTAGTAGTCTGTAAGTCACATGTTCAGCTACAGGCAAGGTTTTCAAATAGCCTTTTTAGCATACTGCAGGTCAGATTACACAAACTCTCAGTGGGGGGTTTTAGAGGAAATGCTTAGAACTTGCAGCTGCAGTTTGTCATTTTGTATTTTCCTTCCCCCACTCATGAGCAATTAGATTAGTTGAATGACTGGATTCTACTCAGCTAAAGATGCTGTCTTCTTGTCACACACAGACCTGGAGCCTCTTTAGCAATGAAGTGATAGCTACTTTACTATGTACCTGCTTTTGCAAATAAGTATTCAAGCCTAGGCAATAGTATTTTTCATGCTTGTTGCTGCAAATGTTTTTCCCTCCACTATTATTTTTCATACAGTGTGTTGTTAGGGTTACTTGTGTGTGTGTGTGTGTGTGTGTGTGTGTGTGTGTGTGTGTGTGTGTGTGTGTGTGTGTGTGTGTGTGTGTGTGTGTGTGTGTGTGATGATATAGGTGCACTTTTATAGTCATACATATTTCCCTCATTTTACAGCACAGCATTGCTTTGGACAGTTGTGCCTTGCAAAGAAACATGTTGACTAACAAATGTCCAAATAATCTAAAATAATAAAATATTTTGCATCTTTTTCTCTAAAAATGTCATGCAGCTTTCAAACTGAATCTAATCAGTGCTCGAAAAGTATTTTCTCATTAGCTGATGCTGTATGTTGCCCTTCCGAAATTGCACCATAACTATTTGTCTAATAGCGATTCCATCCTACTGGTTTTCTTTTCTCACTTTTTTTCTATCATTCATTGTGGTAAAATGTTTTCAACTTTCACATCTTTCCTGAATGTTTGACTGAAGTACAGTTAATTTACACTGATTAGCATTTGAAAGCTGAAGCAAATGCAGTCTATACATTTCCCATATACTTTTCAGTACCATTCCTAGTATATTATAGTAGGTAATTACAGGGGTACTTTTACTAAGGCAGTAAAAAGTAACTGCTGCAACCAAAAATCTCATGCCATCTATAACCCTATATTTTGACAAATAGCTACTTTTCTATGTATTTATGCATGCATGCATGCATGTATGTAACACAATCTACATTTATATTCATGCGGTTTGAAAATATCATCTTCTTCATATGTTACTGACAGACTTGAAATTCTAGGCATTTCTGAATGTCTATAAATTTCAGATATGATACATATCTAATAATGCAGATCGCAGTTCACAGACCTATTAATCACGTCTGTACATCGATTACATGATAGCATCACATAACACAGTGTTTACTACAGAGAAGTAACAAAACCTAAAAACTTATACAGATGCAGTACTGTCATCTTGGAAGACTTGGCAGGACATGAGTGAGCAACAACATTTACATAAGGCCTGCCAGTACACTTCTGAATGACCCAAACCATACAAACACACCCCAGGCCTGATTGAATGAGAAATATTCTAATGACACAAAGTGTATTGTCTAGACAGCTAGACTGCAGATATCATGCCAGTGACAGAACAGTGTTCCCACTCAGTATGTCACCTCTGGTGATTGCTCTCATTGCTATGCATTGATGATAAGTCCTACAGTGCTATACCCCAAACCTGAATGCATCAAATGAAAACAAGGACATGTTGTCTCAGTCCAAGGATAGGACTGCCATCAGCTTGTCAAATGTCCGCAACAGTACACACAAGGTATGGTCACAGTGTGTTGATGTCACATTTTAGGTCTATGAAAATGTCTGACATAATGCTGAGGGTCAGTTAAACATTAAAGGGTAATGTAGCCATAGTGACTTATTATGGAGTACACTAATATTATGCCAGGTAGTACAACATTCATACATTGTATACATAGTTTTCTGTCATTTCACTTTCTCAACAATACAAACAGTTCTGCTGTTATCCTAAAATGTGGAATTATACTTTTAGTACATCTGGGTGCTGACTAGCCTGCATCACATTACTGTACTGTCCTTCTCTGTTATCCACACCCTCATTTGTGTAACTACCTCTAAAAGTAATCAATAATGTGTTCTGAGCATATACATATTGCGCATAATACACAAATGCCACAGATATAGCCAAACTGCTGGCAGACAGGTTCATTGTAAACTTCACCCCCTGTCCCCATCAGTAAACCAGGACATCCCTAGCACCTGCCCTCTCAAAGGCAAAAAGTATGGTCTCCATGGGACCTGACAACATCCCTGGCTGCATCCTGCATGAACTCAGGCATGAGCTCTCAGCTCCATTAGACACTATATTCAACCAAAGCCTGAGCACCAGCTTCATCCCAGCTGAATGGAGGATAGCAACTGTCATCCCTCTACACAAAGGTGAATCTTCCACTGACCCAGGCAATTATAGGCCCATCAGCCTAACTAGCCTGATCTGCAAGGCCATGGAACGCATCGTCATGGACCTTATAAACAAGGACATTGGCAACTTCCAAAAGTTTGCCCCCACACAGTTTTATTTTGTCAAAGGGAGGTCATGCCTGCTAAACTTGGTCAACTTCTTTGAAGCAGTCACCAAAGACATGGATGAGGGGAAGACAGCACCTACATTGACCTCGCCAAAGCCTTTGACACTATTCCTCACTTGGGCATAATAGATAAACTCTCCCAGCTAGGCATCAACCTGTATGTTACCAGATGGGTAGCTAACTGGCTCACTGATAGAACCCACTCAAAGTATGGAAAGCCACCTCTAGCAGACTGGTAACGAGCGGTGTACCCCAAGGATGGGTCTTAGGTACTCTTCTGATTGGGATATACTTTTTTGAGGTGCAAGCCAAAACCAGTGGTCTGTGGCTGACCAGGTTTGCAGATAACCGCAAGCTGGGTGCTGTCTTAAATTCCCCTAGTGATGTGAACATCCTCCAAGAGGGCCTTACCCAAACTAATGTCTGAGGTCAGAAGTATGGCCTCAAACTGAATGCCAAGAAATGCATCACAATCCTCTTTGTAGAAAAAGTCATCCCTACTAATTATCAGATTAATAATAATGTATTAAGCATGCAATCAGTTATGAAGGACTTAGGCACACAGGTTGATAGCAGCCAGACTTTTGACTATGGCATTGCCTCTGTTGTATGGCTTTCTATATGGCTCACCTCATAAATAAGGGTGTTTCATCCAGGAACAAGTTGGTCAAAACATCCCTGTACTCCTCCATTATCAGACCCATTATTGAGTACAATGCCCACTTTGGCATGTACCTTGACAAGCACATGCAGCAGTTTGAGAAACAACAGAGGTTCCTGACCAGGAAAATCCAAGGTCTCAAACACCTGTCCTATACAGATAGGCTAAAACCCCTGTCCCTCTACTCAGTCTCATACAGGCTGTTCAGAGGTGACCTGTGCCTGGCATACAAGGCCATTTCAGATCCAGCCTTGACGGAGTTCCTGCATACCCATAAGACAAACTCCACTCATGCAACTCAAAAGCAAGGCCTTAACCTGGTCTGTAACATTAATAGAACTTGCTGGTGGGATAGATTTGTGCCCCAAAGACCCCATCTGTGGAATAGACTTCCACTCAGTGTTAAGCAGAATACCTCTCTAGCCCTCTTTAAAAGGAACCTGGATGACTGGATGGGAAACAGAAAATATACCTCTGGGATCCCAACTGTGTCCCTCCTGGACAGGGGTAACAGGTGTTGACTTAGAGAGAACATGGGTGAACTTCTTAGCTAGACTTATAAATGCCTCTGGGCCAATAGCCTAGTATCAACCCATGATCCTATGAACCTATAATAGAAAATTTATATATATATATATATATATATATATATATATATATATATATATATATATATATGTTTATATATTAAACACACACACAATGTGGCAGGACTGAAAACCTACAAACTAACAAATTGTGTAGAATGTAAAATATATTCTCCAACACAACAAATAAATACATTAAATACATTTACAAAATGTTATTCAGAACAGTTTTGATTGCACAAAGGTGGTGAGAAATTTTGCTAATAATATCCCATTAACTTTGATGCTGAAATTAAAGTAAATTACATTGAAAATAAATACGCATTACTGAACACAAAGTACAGGGATGAAGTAGAATTAGAAACAATAACCTGAGAACACTTTGGCATGGAATGACAGTATCACTGCATTTGTTAATCACTAAGTTGTTAAAGTATAAGGAGATTCCTCAAGATTGGAGATGTGCATGTGTGCAACCCATATTTAAGGGATAGAGGAACAGCGCAAACCCAGAGTCAGAGACTCATAAGTTAAGATTGTAGACGTGCACTTGTTCAACCCATGTTTAAGGGAGAGAGAAACAGGAGAAACCCAGAGTCGCAGACACCCATAACGTAAGATTGGAGACATTAATTTGTTCAACCCATATTAAGGGACAGGGGAACAGGACAAACCCAGCATCACAAACACCCATAACTTAAGATTGAAGACATGCTCTGGCTCAATGCATATTTAAGGAAAGGGTAACAGGACAAACCCAGAGTTGCAGAGATCCATAACTTAAGATTGGAGACATGCACTTGTTCAACCTATATTTAAGGGATAGGGGAACCTGACAGATGCAGAGTCATAAAGACCCATAACTTTACTTTATTTTTGTGGAAAAACAATGGAAAAGATTATTTGCATAATGTATCATCAGAATTGAGAAGACTAGCCCCCGGATTCACTATATTTCTGTACAGGACTAGCTTAGTCCTACACGGAAGTGAATGTTTAGGAGCAAAATGGCAGCGCGCCAGACATATTAATGAATGCATGCTGCCTGAGCTCCTAAACAGATACGGAGCATGTACTAGTGCAGGGGGTGTGTCTGAGTGCAGAGCTCACAGAATATACATGCTCCTGCAATCAAGAACAGCAGTTTAGGAATAAGAATGAGTGAGACCGCTCATAGGTGTTCGCATACCCCAGCAACATCCCCCCAAGTTTATAAGAGCAATAGTTAATATATAAATTATAAACAAGCTTCTTTTTTAATCAAACAGAACTGTAGATGCACTGGTTTGCCCATTGCTTAACTATGTTTATTGCAGCTTAAATCACACACTAGGATAACAATCAAGATATATGCAAATGAAGCAGTACTGCAATAGTGAAGTGGGCAGAGCATTTGCCTTGTGAGCAGTCATTCCCGGTTTGAGTCCCACACCATTACATTCCATTTCCATGTCAAATCACTTTGAGCAATATTATTTGTTGCATAACCTACTAAATAACATAAATTTGTGAAATGGAGTATTGCATTAAATACAGATGTGAGGTGTCATTGTTGTAATGTTGTAAAATTTGTATTTATTTTAATTTTACATTTGTTAATTGCGCTAGTTTAACTGGATATTTTGCATCTTTTCTCTAAAAATGTCATGCAGCTTTCAAACTGAATCTAATCAGTGCTCGAAAAGTATTTTCTCATTAGCTGATGCTGTATGTTGCCCTTCCGAAATTGCACCATAACTATTTGTCTAATAGCGATTCCATCCTACTGGTTTTCTTTTCTCACTTTTTTTCTATCATTCATTGTGGTAAAATGTTTTCAACTTTCACATCTTTCCTGAATGTTTGACTGAAGTACAGTTAATTTACACTGATTAGCATTTGAAAGCTGAAGCAAATGCAGTCTATACATTTCCCCATATACTTTTCAGTACCATTCCTAGTATATTATAGTAGGTAATTACAGGGGTACTTTTACTAAGGCAGTAAAAAGTAAGTGCTGCAACCAAAAATCTCATGCCATCTATAACCCTATATTTTGACAAATAGCTACTTTTCTATGTATTTATGCATGCATGCATGCATGTATGTAACACAATCTACATTTATATTCATGCGGTTTGAAAATATCATCCTCTTCGTATGTTACATGACAGACTTGAAATTCTAGGCATTTTTGAATGTCTATAAATTTCAGATATGATACATATCTAATAATGCAGATCGCAGTTCACAGACCTATTAATCACGTCTGTACATCGATTACATGATAGCATCACATAACACAGTGTTTACTACAGAGAAGTAACAAAACCTAAAAACTTATACAGATGCAGTACTGTCATCTTGGAAGACTTGGCAGGACATGAGTGAGCAACAACATTTACATAAGGCCTGCCAGTACACTTCTGAATGACCCAAACCATACAAACACACCCCAGGCCTGATTGAATGAGAAATATTCTAATGACACAAAGTGTATTGTCTAGACAGCTAGACTGCAGATATCATGCCAGTGACAGAACAGTGTTCCCACTCAGTATGTCACCTCTGGTGATTGCTCTCATTGCTATGCATTGATGATAAGTCCTACAGTGCTATACCCCAAACCTGAATGCATCAAATGAAAACAAGGACATGTTGTCTCAGTCCAAGGATAGGACTGCCATCAGCTTGTCAAATGTCCGCAACAGTACACACAAGGTATGGTCACAGTGTGTTGATGTCACATTTTAGGTCTATGAAAATGTCTGACATAATGCTGAGGGTCAGTTAAACATTAAAGGGTAATGTAGCCATAGTGACTTATTATGGAGTACACTAATATTATGCCAGGTAGTACAACATTCATACATTGTATACATAGTTTTCTGTCATTTCACTTTCTCAACAATACAAACAGTTCTGCTGTTATCCTAAAATGTGGAATTATACTTTTAGTACATCTGGGTGCTGACTAGCCTGCATCACATTACTGTACTGTCCTTCTCTGTTATCCACACCCTCATTTGTGTAACTACCTCTAAAAGTAATCAATAATGTGTTCTGAGCATATACATATTGCGCATAATACACAAATGCCACAGATATAGCCAAACTGCTGGCAGACAGGTTCATTGAAAACTTCACCCCCCCCCCCTGTCCCCCATCAGTAAACCAGGACATCCCTAGCACCTGCCCTCTCAAAGGCAAAAAGTATGGTCTCCATGGGACCTGACAACATCCCTGGCTGCATCCTGCATGAACTCAGGCATGAGCTCTCAGCTCCATTAGACACTATATTCAACCAAAGCCTGAGCACCAGCTTCATCCCAGCTGAATGGAGGATAGCAACTGTCATCCCTCTACACAAAGGTGAATCTTCCACTGACCCAGGCAATTATAGGCCCATCAGCCTAACTAGCCTGATCTGCAAGGCCATGGAACGCATCGTCATGGACCTTATAAACAAGGACATTGGCAACTTCCAAAAGTTTGCCCCCACACAGTTTTATTTTGTCAAAGGGAGGTCATGCCTGCTAAACTTGGTCAACTTCTTTGAAGCAGTCACCAAAGACATGGATGAGGGGAAGACAGCACCTACATTGACCTCGCCAAAGCCTTTGACACTATTCCTCACTTGGGCATAATAGATAAACTCTCCCAGCTAGGCATCAACCTGTATGTTACCAGATGGGTAGCTAACTGGCTCACTGATAGAACCCACTCAAAGTATGGAAAGCCACCTCTAGCAGACTGGTAACGAGCGGTGTACCCCAAGGATGGGTCTTAGGTACTCTTCTGATTGGGATATACTTTTTTGAGGTGCAAGCCAAAACCAGTGGTCTGTGGCTGACCAGGTTTGCAGATAACCGCAAGCTGGGTGCTGTCTTAAATTCCCCTAGTGATGTGAACATCCTCCAAGAGGGCCTTACCCAAACTAATGTCTGAGGTCAGAAGTATGGCCTCAAACTGAATGCCAAGAAATGCATCACAATCCTCTTTGTAGAAAAAGTCATCCCTACTAATTATCAGATTAATAATAATGTATTAAGCATGCAATCAGTTATGAAGGACTTAGGCACACAGGTTGATAGCAGCCAGACTTTTGACTATGGCATTGCCTCTGTTGTATGGCTTTCTATATGGCTCACCTCATAAATAAGGGTGTTTCATCCAGGAACAAGTTGGTCAAAACATCCCTGTACTCCTCCATTATCAGACCCATTATTGAGTACAATGCCCACTTTGGCATGTACCTTGACAAGCACATGCAGCAGTTTGAGAAACAACAGAGGTTCCTGACCAGGAAAATCCAAGGTCTCAAACACCTGTCCTATACAGATAGGCTAAAACCCCTGTCCCTCTACTCAGTCTCATACAGGCTGTTCAGAGGTGACCTGTGCCTGGCATACAAGGCCATTTCAGATCCAGCCTTGACGGAGTTCCTGCATACCCATAAGACAAACTCCACTCATGCAACTCAAAAGCAAGGCCTTAACCTGGTCTGTAACATTAATAGAACTTGCTGGTGGGATAGATTTGTGCCCCAAAGACCCCCATCTGTGGAATAGACTTCCACTCAGTGTTAAGCAGAATACCTCTCTAGCCCTCTTTAAAAGGAACCTGGATGACTGGATGGGAAACAGAAAATATACCCCTGGGATCCCAACTGTGTCCCTCCTGGACAGGGGTAACAGGTGTTGACTTAGAGAGAACATGGGTGAACTTCTTAGCTAGACTTATAAATGCCTCTGGGCCAATAGCCTAGTATCAACCCATGATCCTATGAACCTATAATAGAAAATTTATATATATATATATATATATATATATATATATATATATATATATATATATATATATATATATATATTATACACACACACAATGTGGCAGGACTGAAAACCTACAAACTAACAAATTGTGTAGAATGTAAAATATATTCTCCAACACAACAAATAAATACATTAAATACATTTACAAAATGTTATTCAGAACAGTTTTGATTGCACAAAGGTGGTGAGAAATTTTGCTAATAATATCCCATTAACTTTGATGCTGAAATTAAATTAAATTACATTGAAAAATAAATACGCACATTGAACACAAAGTACAGGGATGAAGTAGAATTAGAAACAATAACCTGAGAACACTTTGGCATGGAATGACAGTATCACTGCATTTGTTAATCACTAAGTTGTTAAAGTATAAGGAGATTCCTCAAGATTGGAGATGTGCATGTGTGCAACCCATATTTAAGGGATAGAGGAACAGCACAAACCCAGAGTCAGAGACTCATAAGTTAAGATTGTAGACATGCACTTGTTCAACCCGTGTTTAAGGGAGAGAGAAATAGGAGAAACCCAGAGTCGCAGACACCCATAACGTAAGATTGGAGACATTAATTTGTTCAACCCATATTAAGGGACAGGGGAACAGGACAAACCCAGCATCACAAACACCCATAACTTAAGATTGAAGACATGCTCTGGCTCAATGCATATTTAAGGAAAGGGTAACAGGACAAACCCAGAGTTGCAGAGATCCATAACTTAAGATTGGAGACATGCACTTGTTCAACCTATATTTAAGGGATAGGGGAACCTGACAGATGCAGAGTCATAAAGACCCATAACTTTACTTTATTTTTGTGGAAAAACAATGGAAAAGATTATTTGCATAATGTATCATCAGAATTGAGAAGACTAGCCCCCGGATTCACTATATTTCTGTACAGGACTAGCTTAGTCCTACACGGAAGTGAATGTTTAGGAGCAAAATGGCAGCGCGCCAGACATATTAATGAATGCATGCTGCCTGAGCTCCTAAACAGATACGGAGCATGTACTAGTGCAGGGGGTGTGTCTGAGTGCAGAGCTCACAGAATATACATGCTCCTGCAATCAAGAACAGCAGTTTAGGAATAAGAATGAGTGAGACCGCTCATAGGTGTTCGCATACCCCCAGCAACATCCCCCCAAGTTTATAAGAGCAATAGTTAATATATAAATTATAAACAAGCTTCTTTTTTAATCAAACAGAACTGTAGATGCACTGGTTTGCCCATTGCTTAACTATGTTTATTGCAGCTTAAATCACACACTAGGATAACAATCAAGATATATGCAAATGAAGCAGTACTGCAATAGTGAAGTGGGCAGAGCATTTGCCTTGTGAGCAGTCATTCCCGGTTTGAGTCCCACACCATTACATTCCATTTCCATGTCAAATCACTTTGAGCAATATTATTTGTTGCATAACCTACTAAATAACATAAATTTGTGAAATGGAGTATTGCATTAAATACAGATGTGAGGTGTCATTGTTGTAATGTTGTAAAATTTGTATTTATTTTAATTTTACATTTGTTAACTGGGCTAGTCTAACTGGATATATTTCCATTTTCAGTAGAGGCCCGGGGAGAAAAACACCAGTGGCAACAAATAAAAATTGAAATTAAAAATTAAAAATCAATATTGATACATAGTACATGAAAGGATTTCAATAGAAGATTACTAAAAATACAGGAAGTAATAAGAATACTAAAAAAATACAGGAAGTAATAAAGTAAAGTCGGTATTTACAATAGTAAAGGTGACAGTATGTATAGGATAATTCATTATGCAGTGTGATTCATGTAGACTATCAGCGCATCAAACAGGATGGAGACTTTCACAGTAAAATCCACAGATAATCACAAGTGCCCCATACAGTATATGTACACATGAATCAGGGATACCAATCGACGGTACAACGTGTAATGAATGATAAATCCATAGAGTTTTCAAATCCACCATCTTCCAAAAAAACATTTTACATTACTGTCTAAATTAGTGTGGTGGAAAGCGGGAGTAAGCACTATTAAGCAAGAGTAAGCATATTTAAGCAGTGGTAAATGGGTTTAAGCCCATTTGTGTGGGGGTAAGCAATGCACACACAGGTTAAGCAATATTAAAGCTAACTCTCTGTAAGCATATTTAACCAGGGATTAGCACTGCTTACCGTTGCGCAAACCCGCTTACAATTGCTTGAAAGTGTCTTAATCACTCTGTATGCAACAGCCGCTGTTCTGGCCAGAAACAAAATAAACAGCCTTTGCAGATCTTGAACCAGGACCCTGTACACTATAGTCACAGTAGTTAACCACTAAGCCATCACAGCAGTACATAGAATTGAGGTATCACCAGACATATCCTCACTATAGGAAAATCAAAATGAACATGTGAAAGGAATCGATATACAGTTTTATGTTGTATAACCTACTAAATAATATAAATATGTGAACTGGAGTACTGCATTAAGCCCAGATGTGAGGTGTCATTAAAGTGTTGAAATCCCCTAATAAACACAAGGACCCCGTACAGTGTACACACACATGAATCATGGATACCAAACACATATATAACATGTAATGAATAATAAATCAATGCCAAAAAGCAAATAGTATGCAAATTAAAAATTAAGCAACACTAAGCATTGCACAGCCCAGCTTACTAGGCGTAGGCAATGTGTAGCCAAGCTAACTCATTTTGCCCATTGGTATACCCCTTTAATTAATGCCAACTTTAGGTAAGCATGTTTCCCCATAGTTTATCATTTTCAAAACTGTCCAATCACAGCAAATAGCCAGAAATTGGCCCTATTTAAACTCAAAAGGTGGGAATACATCTCATAACTGGTTGCGGCTTCCTCCTGTAGGCACTATGATGACTGGTATGGGAGAGGGTGGGCGCTTTCATGCACGGTGCTGGGGCATCCAGGCGTCCAGAGTTGTGGCAGGACTCCTTGTGAAAAAACACGACCATGATGGTGTATCTTAAGTGTATGTCAGATACCTCCAATATAACTAACATCCTGTCATTGCAAAATGTGTCCACAGGGATGAACATAATGGTGGGACAAATGGCCTAAAGTAGGGACACGTGATCAAACATCACCCTTATACAGTGCTACAACAGTGTATAGACCAATGTTACAATGGCAACTCTTACAGATCTACACTACGGCATATCACAATACAGCAGTCCACAAGCCTTAAAACCTGCCATGTGGTCCCAACATGAGCAATGCGTGTGTAATATGGAATCATAAGTTAGGGCAGCAAATATGGGGAATACATACCTTCACAAACACTGAAAGCATATGTGTGCACACACTCCAGATAAAATATAGTGGAAGCAGCTGTTGAGGTACTGACTGCATGCATTTGTCATGGATATGCACCTTTCAGTAAGTACACATCCCCAATGTCACACCATGTATTGGGCTGCTGTCCAAGACATTTAGCCATCAAATGTGCACACTTAGCTGCAACAGAGGCAGGCGTGGCATGCACACATCTTACATGACATGGTGTGGGCCCCATACCCAATAGGTAGCACTCATGAGCTGGACATGTAGCCATACTTCACCATTGCATATGCCATGGTAAACTGTGCAGGCAGTCATTTATGTGGCAAGGATGTATGGGACAGGAATGATGTAGGAAATAAACAGATGGCCATCCAAGACAAATTATGTCACATGTAGCAAACTGGTCATGGTGGCTGCCCAGTAACATGCTACAACACTGAGGGGGGTTGCAGGAATGTCTAGCAAGTACTGGCTGTGCATGTCCGATGTCAGCAATTGTCTGGACTCTGTAAGTGTGTGGCCTATGGGTTAGGGTAATTAGATCTGACAGTTGTACCACAGGAAACATCAGCCAAGACTCTACAGGTAGTGTATGCATAACAGAAGAGGATCCCAAAAGTCAGGCATTGCAATGTGTGCTGGTGTACCATGACCACGTTGAAAATCTACAGACAGTATCATGTAAGATACATGTGCTGCACAACCAATGCTTCACCCCACCTCAGGCACACCATCCCCACCTGTACTGTGACAGTGCCAGTCTACATCTGTATGTTTGCCACTCATTAGCTGGGACTAGGCTGTTACACATGGTGTTCAGTGTTTGGGACACTGCTAACTGCACACATGTGTAGGCCATAGTTGTCAAGCATCTGCAAAAAGGCTGAAGGTGGGGAGGGGGGGTGTCATCATGACACATCAGTACACTGCAGCAGGCATCCTAAAGATGTTACAAATGGCTGTATCAGCACACAGTCAGGTTCAGGAACTGTGGCAGATGTAACCCTGACTCCACAACACTAGTGACGGCAGTGTGTGAACTCCAAGGGGTGTGCACTTGAGTTGACCTTGCAGTCTTGCAGGGTTGGGGGACATGTGTAGGGCAGACTGACCATATACTGGCAAATGCAGATGGACCATGCTAGTATACCCCTGCCAGGAATAGTGACTGCTGTAGTACACATAACAGTAGGTGCAACAAATAGTCACGATAAGTGCGTGCACACATATCCACCCACATAGTGTATGCATCACGGTCAGCATCAGCACACCTAATACATTTGTTAAACACTGCATTTGAATGTACAGGACATATGTCACATATCAGGCTCATGCAATGTTAACATATGCAATGATGTGGTCCAATGGCATATCAAGGAAGAGCGTGTCATATCAATAAGGGTGTGTACACTCCCCATAGCCACGTTAAGGTTTGACGGTTGTCAGTGTAATAGTATTGTATTGGTCATACATGCACTGCTGATGTTGAGATCTGTAAATCAGACATCAAGCATTCACAAAGGACATATGTCCACATATCATCCTAGGTATGTGTTGGACAAACACATAGGGGCTGTGAGCATTAGAGCAGACATGACTGACACATTAATACACATTCAGCAATGGTGTGTACACCTGTGAGGTATGGTGCACAGTACATGTCAGGGTGCAGAAGAATGTGTACATGGGTGCAGTGATTTCCAGAGGAAGTGGCATCACCTAGTAACACAGCCCATGCATCACACACATGTATACTGTTGCTAGCATGGATTGATTGTAGCTACACTGCATGCTGCTGAGTACCATATGCTATCCATGTTGACAGATGGGTAATGGGGGGTCTGTGTGTACTATCTTTGTGCAACCTTACCTGTAGGTAGGTGTGTGTGTGTGTGTGTGTGTGTGTGTGTGTGTGTGTGTGTGTGTGTGTGAGGGGGGTTATTTTGTCTGTAAGTGCAATCTGGTGGAGTGGAGGGGGGGTTGATGTATGTAGCATGTGTGTGTGTGTGTGTGTGTATGTGTGTGTGTGTGTCCATGTGTCCATGTATGCACATGTGAGATTGTGGGGTTGTTCATACATCAGTACTTCCCTTTGGAATCGTGCAGTACATGGACTGACACATGAGACACCAGGAATACTTGTTTGATATGTAATCATAGCACAGCTGATTGTATAATAAGGTCTGTAGCATGGAACATGCATTGGGAGTGAAACTGGACACCAGGTTTACCGTTAAAACTGCAATAAGCAGAAAGATGAAGGACTACCCACGTATGCAGTACTACAGATGCATTGGGGAATTAGTAGACAGCACCAGGGGGTGTATCCACATATTACTGTTTTCCACATAATAAGTTGATTGAGCAATATATATTGCATCTACTGAGCAACAGTTACATATGACACTGCAGTGAGTGTCATTATGGAGTGAATGTAGTAGACCCTAACATATGGGGGCCATGCTCATGATGTCCCGACATACCCAGAGTGAACACTGGATGATAGCACTGAGGCCTTGTAAAACCTATTCCAATTAAATCAAAGAGGTGATAGAGTAACAGGTTTTGTATTGTGATCACTTGTCTAGGCATTTAGAAGAAAGATATGTTAATGACTGGTATTAATGAGGATATGTTACCAAGTGTGATGCAGGATGTGGAATTTACGTGAATAACAATGGGAATCTCTGTAAACTCAGGGACAGGTAGGTATTATGGTGGAATTACAGGGTGTGTGTGTGTGTGTGTGTGTGTGTGTGTGTGTGTGTGTGTGTGTGTGTGTGTGTGTGTGTGTGTGTGTGTACTGTTATGCAAAGCTGTAAAGGTCTTAAAGTGCGTTTGTTTGGATGGCAATATCCTTGGGATCAGTATATTTAATGCCATTCTGTTGCAGCTCAGAGCAGTTCAGAGCATTGCCATTTACATTCCTGACATAACTATAGAATGCCTTGTGGTTGTCTTTGAAATCTTCCCTTGGACAGAGTGACTGCAAGGGCAGAGGTGAATAGTAGCACTCAGGCTGACAGTGAGGCACCACTGTCAGAGGATGCCAGACTCCCTGTGGAAAGGGGAGCTGGGATGGGTTACTAAGAGAGAGGTGAGACAGGCTCAGATCTCAGAACCTACATTACAAGGCCTGAGGAAGGTAGCCAGTGAGGCATCTGATTTTCAAGGGAAGGGGGAATCTGTATATTGGGACAAAGGGTTACTGTATAGAGAGTGGACCCATGAGGGAGAGCTAGAGGGTGAGATAATACAACAGTTGGTACTGCCCAGAGCCTACTTTCTGGCATTTCTAGTCATAGCCCATGATATTCCCTTTGTAGGTCATATAGGCATAAAACGTATTATGCAGAACTTCTATTGTCCTGGGATTTCCAGAGATGTAACAGGGTACTGCAGGACCTGTGAGCAGTGCCAAAAGGTAGGCAAGGCAGGAGGCAAAGTGAAAGCTCTTTAGATGTTTTTGCCTGTGACTAAGGAGCCATTTCAGAGGGTATCTATGGATATTGTGGGGACACTGAGTACCCCAAGTTCCAAAGGGAAAAAGTATATCCTAGTGGTAGTAGATTATGCTACCAGATACACTGAGGCATTGACTCTGTCCTCCATCGAGGCTGAAAAGGTGGCTAATGCTTTGTTAGAGATTTTCAACAGGGTAGATTTCTAAAAGGAAATATTGACTGATAGAAGTGCCAGTTTCATGTCAGACCTGCTCGTTTGTTGGTGGAAGTACTGTGGGGTGAAGCACCTAAAGAGCACCCCCTACCATATAATGAGGGAGGATAGTGGATGATTGTAAGTAATATTGAATCATAATAATAATAATGATCATAATCCTAATTATTAATGATAAAAGTGGATGATGACCTCTAAGTTTGCAGATGACTGTAGGCTAGGAGCACTCACTGAATCTTCAAATGATTTGGCCAGCCTGCAGGGAGATTAGTCTCAAATAAATAACTGCTGTCAAAACTACAGTCTAAAATAAAATACTAAAAATGCATTACTGTATCTTTTGTGATGTCATCTACCCCTGGGAACTACCACACTGACAACATGCCCCTAAGACATTTGCCCAGTTGTTCAGGGTTTGGGAACTTATGTGGACAGTCACTTAACTTTTGACCAGCATGTGTCTGTTGTTGTAAGAACATCCTTCTCTATTGCACAGATTATAAACAAATAAAGGGATTGTGCCTAGATCTAGAGATGTCAGTGACTCCCTTTACTCAGCTTTTACTGGGCCAATTATTGCACATAACACCCCTTTTGGCATGTATCTGTTCAGACACATGGAACAATTGGAGCTCCCACAAAGATGTTGTTGTATCTTTCGGCTTTTCCCGGCTAGGGGTCGCCACAGCGGAACTCCGGTTCGCTAATGACTGGCAGTAGATTTTTACATGCCGAGTTGCCGGCCCTGACGCACAACCTTCAACGAAGGTACGCCCATTCACGCATGTCTCCACACAGAAGACGCTCTAGCTGAGAATCGAACAGGACAATGTCTTACTGTGAGACGACAATGCTACCGCAGCACCACCACCCTAGTATGAGCTCCCACAAAGATACCTTACTAAAAGGATACAAGGCCTAAACAACAGGTCCTTCATGGACCGACTGAAACCCCTGTCAATATACTTTGTAACCTACAGATTCCAAAGATGTGACCTGTGTCTGGCATACAAGGCAACCTCTGACCTATTACTAATGGATTTACTGCACATCACTAAGTCAAATGGCATCACAAGTACTTTGCTTAGGCATCTGAACCTCTTCTGCAACATTAATACAACAGTTTGGAAGGACAGGCATATTTCACAGACGATACTGCTCCTGTGGGACAGACTCCCCATCCACATAAAACAAAGTTCATCCTTGTACATTTACAACTGCAACTTAGATATATGGACGGAAAAGAGAAGTTTTACCCCCAAACTGCCCCATGCACTACAAATGGGCAGATGCAGCTCCTAAATGCTTTATGCTAGGTGTGGGCCCACTCAAATTATCTATGGTATGATCCCAGTTATTCTCATTAGGGGTAATATGTAATTATCAACCATGAGACAGGTAAGGCCAATCTATAACCAAGTGGGATAGATTATTTCAAACACAAAAACGGAAATTAACCATTTAGCAATATAAATAACACTTATTCATAGCACAAACACACACTGAAATTACTGCACTCTCAGAGGACAGGAAAACTAGCAACCTGTAAAACAATCAAGGCTATATACAAAGCTTTACACATATAAACCATGCAGCATGAAACAAATCCATCAAATACATACTGTCCACTTAAATTTCTCCAGTAATGAAATCAAGCACAAGAGATGCCATCAATAACACACAGTTTAAATCTGAATCTCCCAGACATAAAAAATGTTGACTTACCTGTAATGTACAAGTGTGCAGTCTAAACAAGTCCCATTACTTCTTGTAGCTATCTCTTGCAAAGCTGACTGCTTTTCCAGATGACTTGCACAGACTGTACAGAACATCTTAAACAGCAGAATATAGCAATTATCTGTAAAATGTATTCAAAAGTAAAATTCAAGTCATGTATAGCAAATCGTGACATTTGTTTATAATCTCACTGCCACCAACTACAAAAAGTAAAATTCTTAAAAAAATAGAAGTAATTTATTAAAAAAGGCTGCACCAAACTCTCATCTAACCTTCCATTATGACTGAGTTCCAGAACTGTGCAGAATTCTATAGAAATCAACACATACTTCAAAAAACAGCATACCCACCCCAAACAATTAAGTCAAGCCTCGTTTCTCCACATGATGCACCTAGTCAATATTTGACTTTACTACTTTGTAAGGAATGCATGAATAGGTTACACTGGTTAACACACTCAGATAAATGCATACATTGAAATGCTTAATACATTTTAAGCAGCTCAGCCTTTAAACCTCTCATTCAATGAAATGAAAGTAAATACCAAGCCAGGAACCAATGCACTTAGCACCTCATCAAGTTGAATATGACCATTTTCACCTCTGCTGGCACCCATTGTTTAATCCAGTATGTACAAGATCCAAGGATGACTGTAGCAATTGTAGAATAATTAACATGCAAACCAACTGGCTCAGGCTTCTCTTACCACAAACTGAGAATTATCTAACTTTTTTATATATATATATATTTAGTCAATGTTTTCGGTAATGTAACAAACTTTAAAATTGATTTTCAGTGTAGACCGATATATGCAGAAAATTATAAGAACTCTATGCACTCAGTTGTAAGTATCCTGTGTATAGGCTTATAACACACTTGGAATAGATGTGAAAAAATAATTGAAGTGAAAATCAGGGAAGCCACAAATATCAGCTGCCCAAGAGGTGAGTTGAGAAACAGAGGTTGGCATGAGAGGAAACACATTCATTTTAATGTTGTGCTTCCCCTTCAAGAACCAAAACCTCTAAATGTATGAGTTGGGTTAAGCTTACAGAAACTGGCATCTCAAGATGGCCTGAAACACAAAAGCAAAAAGTACATTAAAGTATTTTGACTGATACATCTTATGGTCTTGAAATGCACTCACCAGTGCACATACTGTGTAAAAATGTCATGCATATACCTCTTGTCTAAGTCCTCTTGTAAAAGATCTCGGCCTTCAGTGCAGACAAGACTGCACATATTCCTTCTCCACTCTCACATACCGCATCTCCATGCAGGTCACCCAGGAGTCACCAGGAAAGCAGGCCTAAGCATGTTATGCCCACTAATTCTGCTTCCGTCAAAGGATGTGACTTAGTTATATGTCATAGGCTCATAGGAGCTGCAAATCAGTTGAGCTGGAAGGACATTTCAGCCTTACCATTACCCACCCTTAATCCTTTCCACCCTTTTCAAGATGGACTAAGCCATTCATACCAGGGATGAATTTATGATTACCCCTTTTAAAGGCAGACAGTGTGTCACACTGTTAAAATGGGAGAGATAGTTTGTTCTACAGAGGTGGGTAAGCACTGTGTTATAAACTATACCCCCACCGTGTGCATTTATTTGTTGGAGTGGATGTATATCTATGGTCCTAGTATTAGGTGGCCTCCTGGGTTTATAGATGTATAATATTTTTTTGGATTACTGGATCCAATGTAACCAGCAAACCCTCCTTGCTTTGCCATAGTAACAAATGATAACTCTGCCCGTAACTCTAACTTGCATTGTAAACCAAAAAAAAGCTGTTCCCATAAGACTACCAATACAAACATCAGTTGGGACTCATCACACACGTGCATGTGGACACACACACACACACACACACACACACACACACACACACACACACACTAAATTCCCCATTTGTCTTGAATCATAACATAGGACAAGTGACATGGGATCCAGAATCGAGACCAAGAGGCACTCAGTTAATGTTGGATGAATATAGAGGAATGGATCATCCCTACTGAAATGCATGCTTCTAGTATCTTCTAGTGCTAATGTTGATAGTATGCAGCACGTGGTTAAAAGAAACAGGCCAAAGCACATGGCAGCAACTGTAACTATCCCTGCGGAACCACATAGCTTTCTAGCAAATTCCACAGCACGCACAGTCTCAGTGAAGCACAAGGATGAGTCAGCAAACTCAAAGCATGTGCCCTCACCTAGCCTCATTTGGGAAGTCATCCATCCCTGGTAACTACCATACTGACAACACACCCCTTAGAGTTGATCCAGTAGTCAGGAACTTGGGGACAGACATAGATAGTAATCTAGCCTTTCACCATCACGGGTCTTCAGTGGTGAGGAAATCATTCTATGTTGCACAACTTATAAATAAAGATATGGCATCTATGTCCAAGGAAATCATTGTTCCAGTCTAGTCCACATTCATCAGACCTATCATTGAGTACAATGCCCCCTTTGGTATGTACCTAACCAGGCATATACAACAAACTGAACATCCACAGAGGTTCCTCACAAAGAATACAGGGGTAAGTAATATGTCCCATGAAGACCACCTCAAGGCCCTATCCCTGTATTCTGTCTCCTACAAACTTTTGAGGGTGATCTATGCCTGGCATACAGGGCATTGTCAGACCCCACTCTGATGGACCTCCTGCATATCCACAAAACAAACAGCACCAGAATTACCTGTTCTAAAGACTTAAACCTTGCCTGTGATATAAATAGGACCTGCTGGAGAGATAGGTATGTATCCTAGAGATCACACCAGAGATTACCCCATCTATGGAACAGGTTCCCCCATCCATGTGAATCAGAGTTCCTCCCTAACCCAATTCAAGTGCAACTTGGACAATTGGATGGGAAACTGGAAATTCATCCTTGGTTTGGCACCCATGTTCAATCATAGCCGCACCTCAGGCTTTGTTCCCACTGAATGATGCACAGCAACGGTTATCCCACTCCACATAGGGGGTGCTACCATGGACCCTGGAAACTACCACCTCATTAGTCTCATTAGCCTGGTCTGCAAGGCTATGGAAAGTTCACACAGCCTATCTAGATCTCGCCAAGGCTTTCCACACCATCCCCCCACCCTGGAATTATAGATAAACTCACTAAACTAGGTATAAGTCCCTATGTCACAAGATGGATTTCCAACTGGCTCACTGACAGAACCCACACTGTGAAAGTAGCAGACTCTAAATCCAACTTAAGACCAGTGACAAGTGGAGTACCACAGGGTTCAGTCCTAAGTCCTCTCCTGTTTGGTATCTACTTCTCTGAAGTACAGGCTAACACAGAAGGTCTTTGGCTAACAAAGTTTGCAGATGACTGCAAACTAGGAGGCATAATCAAAACTCCTAACGATGTGGACATCCTACAAAAGGACCTCACTAAGACAGATGCCTGGTGTCAAAGCCATCAAGCTCAATGCCAAAAAGTGCATTGTCGTCCCTTTTGGTCAAAACTCTGTACCCATGAACTACCACATAGGCGGTAGTCTACTTAACACCGAAAGTGTGATAAGAGACCTTGGGACACAGGTGGACAGTAGTCTCTCCTTTGATAATCACATAACCACAGTAGTCAGGAAATCCTTCTATGTGACACCTCATCACAAAAGGCTTCTCATCCAGGAAAAAAGAGGTCATTGTTCCCCTCTACTCATCACTCATTAGACCCATTATAGAGTACAACGCTCCTTTTGGTATGTAGCTCACAAGACATTTATAACAACTGGAAAGGCCACAGAAATACCTCACAAAGAGGATTATTGGCCTCAAACAGATGCCCTAAGCAGACCGTCTCATAAAACTCCAGCTTTACTCTGTCGCATGTCGCCTACTCAGAGGCGATCTTTGCCTAACATACAAAACTATGTCAAACCCAGAGCTGTTGGACATGCTCCACTTAAAGAAATCCCAATCCCTCTGAGCTACACGCTCTAGGGACCTAAACCTTGCCACCACAATAAACAGAACATGCTGGAGGGACAGATTCCTGTCCCAGAGGCTTCTCATACTCTGGAACAAACTATATATATATATCTCCCATCCAATCATTAGCACTCTTCAAGAAAAATCTTGATGATTGGATGGGAGATAGGAAATTCACCCCGGGAATCACTTTTGTGGCTCTGCCTGACAGGGGCACAGGAAAATAATTTTCTTGGGTGACAAAAGCCAGGGTACCATTTGGCTAGGCTTATATAGGCCCTAGGGCCAATAGCCTAGTACCTACCTATGAACCTGTCTCTCTATTGGGCACAGGTAACCTGTAAGTGATTCTTCTCCCAGGCACATGCTTACACTTATCAAGGGTATCAGAACTTGTCAGAGTTGGGATGCATGGCTAGGCTTAAAAAGACCCTTGTGGTCATTAGCCTAGTAAACACCTATGAACCTATGACAAGTCTAGAAATAAGGAGGACACTAGCTTGTTGTTATTTCTAGCTTTTTTGACAGTATATACACATCACAGTACTTTCATGAATCTGTCTCTCTGCGTTAGTGTTTCTTTAAACATGTATTCCAACTATCTACAGTGGAAATTTGATGTTTCATACAGAAGATGTATATCAATATGTATTTATCTAAAGTATATTCGGTTATTTAGTCAACCAGGGAATTTTATTTTCTGTCTGGTTACCAAGAAGCATTATCCCTAAAGTGGCAATTAGGGAAATGTCACTTTTACCCACTGTTCTATAGAGAGAGAGAGAGAGAGACAGATATGCTGACGAAGATATATAACTGCTGATTGTCTCAGTCTTCTGGTCCCCACGGTTGCTGTAAGGGGGCTTTCTCCCTGTAAAACAAAAAAACACTTGTTTCTGTAGCAGTAACTGCTGCAAGGAAATACATGCCATTTTGTTCCACAGCAGTTACAGCAGATGCATTTTATATCCTGAACCAATTATCAAAGCAATTTACAACTTTTTTTGCAAATACCATTAACATGTGCACTGCATACCATCACAAAGATCAACAATACAGATTCTTTTGTAACTGAAGCACTGCACAATATTTAGAACCAGTTTTACTGCAATAAGCTTAGACTATACAAAGCAAACATGATGACTAACTTCAATAATTGGCTTTTCATTCTAAGTGGATGCAATATTTGTCACCATGGAAGGAAAAGTTAACAGTACAGTTAAGTACAGAAGAAGTCATTAGGGACCTGGGGACCCAAGTTGATAGCAATCTCTCATTTGACAACCACGTGGCCAAAGTGGTTAGAAAAACATTTTATATAGCCCACCTAATCATGAAGGGATTCACATCTAGATCAGGGGAGGTCATCGTGCCTCTTTACTCATCCCTCATCAGGCCCATAATTGAGTACAATGCCCCTTTTGGGATGTACCTTACCAGACACCTCCAGCAACTGGAAAGACCCCAAAAGTACCTCACCAAGAGGATCAAAGGGCTCAAACAGATGCCATATGCTGCCCGGTTAAAGAAACTCCAGCTCTACTCAGTGGCATACCGCCTGCTCAGAGGCGATCTGTGCCTGATGTATAAAGCCATGTCCAACCCAAAATTAATGGACATGCTGCACCTCAGAAAATCCAAATCCCATCGAGCTACGCGCTCGAGAGACTTGAACCTCAGCACTGAAATAAATAGACATGCTGGAGGGACAGATTCATAACCCAGAGGCTCCCTTCACTCTGGAATAAAATCCCAGTCCAGGTTAGGCAGAGTCCCTCACTGACTCTCTTCAAGAGGAATCTTGATGAGTGGATGGGAGATCGATCGTAGGTTTACCCCGGGTATCACTTCTGTGTCACTGTTAGACAGAGGCACAGTATACTAACCTCGAAAAAGGGCAAAGCAAAATTAATTTAAAATTGGTGGCGAAAGCCAAACACACTCTGGCTAGGCTTAAAAATGCCCTAGGGCAGATAGCCTAGTATGAACCTATGAACCTATGAGTTGACATGTGACCCCATATGAATTACAGAAAGAGGCAATTATGGGCATATTGTGGGTGCTGAGATGAGCACTCCTGGCTAACATCAAAGACTGAAACACTACTAATTTCATGAACTGTAATAGTATTTTGACTTAGGAATGGGATCCATACCTGTCATGGTATTAGAAACAGAAAAGACTTGGAGAAATTAAACTGTGGCTAGGAAGTTTTTAAAAAGGAAGAGGGTTTGCTAACTGGTGCCAGCAAAGAGGCAGGACTCTAAGGCAGCAACAGTGCCCCTGGCACTTCAGCATCTCAGTCTGCTGCATTCTTATCTATCAAAGTTCACCTCTTGGCTGATTCAGAATGTGTACCACGGGATCTGCATTTAGCAACCTGAGACTAGTAAAACAGGGATTTGTACCTGTGAGAAGCCAGAAAAGTGGCTGCCCAGCAATGGGACTTGAACTATGTCATAGAAAAGCTTACCACAGCCCTTTTTCAGTAGCTGCATTAGCCCCTATTAAGTACTTAACTTGAAAAACTGTCCTGTTCATGGCTATCACCTCAGCTAGGAGGATATCCGAGTTGCAAGCCATGATGTGCAAAGACACATTCTTGGTTTTTCATGAAAGCAGAATTAGCCTACAAATCGTTCCATTCTTTATGTTCAAAATAGTGACTTAATTCTCCCTCAAGCAAACGATAACAAGTTATTATGTTGTGGAAAACCCTTATAATAAGGGTGAAACACTCATGCATACCCTGAATGCATACTGACAGCTTAGGTATTACCTACACAGAGCTATGTATGCAAAGAAAATAACAAATTATTTCATTTGCTCAAAAGAAAGAGGGGGATTCAGTTTGCAAGCAAACCATTACTAAATGGTACTAAATGTATGCAGTTTTGCTACATCTCTCAAGGTAAAATTCTGGTAGCTCCAGTCAAGACTCACAGTACTAGGGGTGCTGCTAGAACAGTGGCATTCCTAAAGGAAGCCAGTACTCAGACCATTGTGGAAGCAGCCTCATGGACATTGGTTGACACCTTCTGGAAGCATTACAGCTTAAGACATTCAGTCCAGGGCTAGAGCAGGTTTTACTATATCAGTATTACAGGCCTTACTGCACTGCAGCCACAGTTCTCAGCCCTCCAGTCTTCATTCCTAGAGCTACAGGAATCATCTCAGCAGAAAGGACTACTGCTATAGTGATCATAATTGTAGTATATAGTGTAACGGTGTCAGTAGATCATTGTTGCAGTACAATCTTCTTCCCACCATCCTCTCTACTGTCTCCTCTGTATCATCGGCATCTTGGGCTGCGGTGTGGTACCCAAACCGTTCTGTCCTTATCCACCTCTGCACAAGTCTGTACTCCTCTAATCCTCCTCTATGTTATTTCCTTGTCTCTTCTGAGTATTAGGTTCATAGGTTCATACTAGGCTATCTGCCCAAGGGCATTTATAAGCCTAGCCCATAGATATGTGGCTTTCGCCACCCCTTTAGTTTGAATAAAACTATGCCTATTATTTTGCTGTGCCTCTGTCAAGCAGTGACACTGAAGTAATCCCTGGGGTATATCTGCGATCTCCCATCCATTGGTCAAGATTCCTCTTGAACAAGGCCAGCGAGGTGCTCTGCCTCACATGTACCGGAATTTTGTTCCACAGCATAGGGAGTCTCTGGGTGATGAATCTGTCCCTCTAGCACGTCCTATTAATAACCATGTCAAGGTTTAAGTCTCCCGCCCTTGTGGTTCTGAGGGATCTAGATTTTTTGAGGTGAAGCATATTCATCAAATCTGGGTTTGACATGGCCTTATATGTCAGGCACAGGTCACCTCTGAGCAAGCGGTATGAGATTGAATAGAGCTGGAGTTCTTTCAGTCGGGCAGCATAAGACATATTTTTGAGACCCTTTATCCTCTTGGTGAGGAACTTTTGGGGCCTTTCCAGCTGCTGCAGGTGTCGGGTCAGATACATTCCGAATGGGGCATTGTACTCAATCATAGGTCTAATGAGTGATGAGTACAGGGGGACGATGACCTCCCTTGATCTAGATGTGAATCCCTTCATGATCAGGTGGGCAATGTAGAAGGTTTTCCTGACTACTTTAGCAATATGAGTGTCAAACGAAAGGCTAGTGTCAACCTGGGTCCCCAGGTCCTGATGACTTCTTCTGTGCTCAGTGGATTGCCACCTATATGGTAGCTAGGGGTAACCTTGTTTTTCCCGAAGGGTATGACTATGCATTTCTTGGCGTTTAACTTTAGGCCATGGCTCTGGCACCAGTTATCCGTTTCTGTGAGGCCCTTCTGAAGGATATCTGTGTCAGAAGTGTTTTCGACTATGGCGCCCAGTTTGCAGTCATCTGCAAACTTTGTCAGCCATAACCCTCCTGTGTTTGCTTTTACTTCAGAAAAGTAGATGCCGAACAAGAGTGGACCCAGGACTGAGCCCTGTGGTACACCACTTGTGACAGGCTTTGAGTCTGACATGGCTCCAGCAACTCTGACCCTGTGGGTTCTGTCACTTAGCCAATTTGCAACCCATCTTGTGATGTATGGGTTTACATTCAAGCTGATGAGTTTTTCGATGATACCTGAGTGGAGTATTGTGTCGAAGGCCTTTGCCAGGTCGAGGTAGGCTGTATGGACTTCATCAATGGCCTTGGTGACTGTTTCGAAAAAGTCAACCAAGTTTAAAAGGCATGATCTGCCTTTGACAAAGCCAAACTGGGTTGGATCCAAAGTCTGCAAGTTCCCTATGTCTTTATTTATGAGTTCCATTATGATCCTCTCCATGGCTTTGCAGATAAGGCTTGTCAAGCTAATGGGACGGTAATTTCCAGGGTCGGTGGAGGCACCGCCCTTGTGAAGTGGGACCACAGTCACCGTGCGCCACTCCTTGGGTAATGATCCTGAGGTGATGCTAAGATTAAACAGCTGTCCTAACTGCGGGTTTAATTCCTCATTGAGTTCGTGGAGCACACAGCCGGGACACCATCCGTCCCATGGATGCTGTGTTTTTGCCTTGGAGAGAGCAGTTCTCACCTGGGCGTTGGAGATGTTTGGGGGCTACAATCCTCTGGTATAGATATCTCTCCTTTGGGAGAAGTTTGCACTGAACCTGTCAGCCAGTATGTTGGCAATGTGTGTAGGTTCAGTAATCTTCACATCATTTTGGACTAATTCTGAGCATATCTGGGAGTTTCCTCCTAGATTTCTAACGTAGCTAAAGAAGGCCTTATGATTGTCTTTTGTGTCCTTGGCGATTTTTCTCTCAAAATTAGCCTTGGATGATTTTATGAGAGCTCTTAGTTTTTTACTTATAATGATCAAAGGTGTCTTACCTTTCAAGGATTTTGCTCTATCTTGTAGTAGCTTCCTCCTTTGTTGTAGAGCTTGTTTATGGCTGGGGTCCACCAGACTGGACGCTTGCCTTTGGTACAAAGAGTCTTAGTTTTGTTTGGGATTGCCTGATCCATGCAGTCCTGTAGGTGCTGGTAGAAGGCATTTGTAAGTGATTCAGCAGTTTGAGTAATGTTTACCACTGGCTCAGGGGCCTTAAAGGAGACCACACTAGTTTTTAGAAGTGTGAAGTCGGCTTTTGAGAAGTTTTTCACTGTGGTCTTTTTATTTCAGGTGGGGCGGATGAGGACCTCCAACGAGATTAGTTTATGATCTGATCTCACCAGTGAGGGGTATACTTCCGGTGATGAACATTGTGATCCCATGTTTGTGATGATGAGATCAAGTATGTTTTCTCCTCTTGTGGGGATGGTGACTAGTTGTTCCATGGCATTTGAGTTTATGAACTCCAGGAACCTTTGGGCTAGAGAGTTTGGGCTTGAGTAGTGTTCCCAGTCTATATTAGGGTAGTTGAAGTCACCTAGTATGATGGTGTTTGGAGATACATTTATCCCCTCCAGTGTTTTCAGGAAGGCCATGTGAGGTTCCTGAGTTTGAGAGGGTGGCCTGTAATATGCTACAAATTGCAGAGCAGCCTTGCCTATAGTTAATTGCACCTGGATGTTCTCCGATGCATCGTGCGTTGCCACCAACCTTGAGGTGTGGGTGTCCTTTATGAATAAGGGCACCCCCCTTCCTTTTTTGGTGTTGTCCGGATTTTGGGGCCAGAACGCATGATATGAGGTGAAACCTGATAGTGCTGGGGTGCTCTCAGGAGCCTTGAACCAGGTTTCTGTCACAGCACAGACATCGATGTTCTCCATACTGAGAAGGGCCTCGAGTGCGTGCATCTTGAGATTAAGACTTCTGGCATTGAGCAGCATTACCCTTAGTTTTTTTCCTTTTTTGTGTTCTAGGGTGGTAGGTTTAGAATTTGAGCCTTGCCTAAAAAGGCACTATGGGGTGACAAGAGCCTTTGCCAATATCCGAAGCCCAGGGTGACAGGTGCAAGCCGCCCCTTGCGAAGCAGCGTGGCTTGTCCAGCATGTCATCCCAGGCAGACAGACATTGATCCCTTTGAATGACACCAGAATTTAAGCCAATTGTTAAAGTTGATCATCTTATCACTGTATTGTGGCATCATTCTAGGTGAAGGTAGGATACTGCTCAAGGTCAGGGTCATACCTGCTTGGGCTACATAATCAGAGAGCTCCTCAATGTCTCTTTTCATGTAGTCCAAGGAGGTAAGTCTCAGGTCGTTGACACCAGCGTGGACAATGACTGAGTCATACTTGTACCTGCTGTTGAGAGACCTGAGTGCTTGGCGTTATGTGGCGGATTCTAGCGCCTGACAGGCAGCTTACTGTGACCTTCTCCTTACTCAGTCTGGTGAGCGGGACGTCAGTGTGTCTGACTATAGAGTCACCAATGATGAGTGTGTCTGGCATTGTGTTTGGCCTTAAGGGCTGTGACTGTTTGACACTCTGACTGTGTGGTCTATGTGCTGCATGTGTTTGGTCCTGAGGTGGTAGTTGTTTGGGTGTCTGCTTTGGTGGCCTCTGCTGTTTTGGTAGATTTTTGATCAGAGCCTCCGAGTATGTCTTTGTGTGATTATGTGAATGATTTGAAGTTTTGATGGTACTATGTGTGACTGGGTATGTAGTGTGTGTGGTTTCCTTCTCCTCCTGTCTGGTCTTGCCAGTCCTGTGTTGAGAGAGCTCAGCCTCCAGTTTGGCCGTATAGTTGCATCTCTCGCATGTATTTGTATTTTGTGAGAGAAGGAGAGGATTGTCTGTGTACATGAGGCAATTGTAACATTGCCTCAATATTCCCAGGTTCACCAGTTGAGCAGGAGAGGACACTAGCAACTGATCCCTCGACATGCTAGAAGTAATAGATAAAAAAAACTTACAAAAGACTCCGAGGGATGTGGGTTCTAGGCTGGTAGGGTACTATCTATAATAAAAGTGCTTTATCAAGGTGCAAGTACTGTAGGAGCAAGTGCTAGGCTTTAGAGATAGAGAATAGTCTACTTGAGAATCAAGTAGAGATTAACTTTTTAGTTATAGGATACGCTGGTTAGATCAGCAATACAGTTCGAGGAAGGTAGTTATAAGGGAAAATTTGAAGAGTGGAATTTAGGTAGCCCGAATAGTTTGACCTTGTTTAACCGCCGCTGCTCTTGTGTGCAACAGTGGCAACTCCGCGCTAATTCGCTCTAAATCGTGCTAAAGCGCGCTAACGTGTGCTTTATAGCAGGGGGCTGGAAAAAACAGGAAATGACCCAAAATGGCCAACGAATTACTAGTTTCTGTTTCTAACCACTCCTCTGAGGACAAACAAGCAGCTCAGTACTCCCCACTCCCACTGGTGAGTAAAGAAACTACCTCTGGCCACACAAGAAAATGGAGGAACACAGAAACCAAATACAAAGCCCAGGGATCAGCAAAATCTGATCCCTGGAACAACTAGCTAGGAAAGTTTAGGAAAGGAGAAGTATTTTTTTGTTTTTTTTTTTGCAAACAGACAGAAAAAATGCAGTAAATGCTTTGTTTTCGACTAAATTGCTATCAAAGGCTGGTACACTTGTTACCAGCTTACACCTGTTTACCCATCTAGATACCTTTATATGGTATTTCTTGGTTGTATTTGCATTCCTAAGGCTCTACATTTGTTTCTGGGGCAAGAAAACCATGAGGTGGCATAGACCGATACCATATTTATTATACATATATGGATGTATCATAAGTTGGGCATATGCACAAGAATCCACAGCTCTAGAAATCAGGCCAGATGTCAGGGATACTTAGCAGTGAAGTCCAGTAGAAAGGACTACTCTAACAGTGATCCACTTAAACATTTACTATTACGGTAAGTCTTTACATGGCTGTACTTTCATGCTTTGGGAAAAAACATCTTCCCCCATTTTCACTCTTTCTGCTAACTCTGCACATTTTCCTTTATCTAAGGTAAACCAATCTTACGTACTATAAGTGAGATTCCAATTGTTTCATTACTTCTTTAACCCACAACTTTGTTTTTATCAGTTATAACAACATTGTTTGCATGCATCAATAAGACAAAAATACTTGTGGCTCATATTGTCATCTAGCTGTCTGAAATACAGTGCTACAGTTTTCTGCAACTGCATTCATTGCTAATATCAAATAAACTATAAATTGGGCAGTCCTAGCAACAGTCCCATACATATGTTAACATTGTTACTTGTCCACCCATTCCCTAGCACCTTAACTGAGGTATTACCCCATATTTACTTTAAAACATAGTCATTTTCTGACTTTTCCTGAAAGATGGTGGCAGTATACTTCATACTTGTGTATAGCTACTTTTAAATGCTTCTCCATCCTCTTTGCATTACTTATAAAGCTCTCAACAATTTAATTTACAATAATTAACAGTTATTTAGCTTGTTTACCCTAAATACCCTATGTACCTTCATTCATCAAACTTCACTCTATACTCTTAAATCTTTTCTACAGCATTTTCATCAGTAGTTCATAGTCCACATTACATAAAGTAATGGGCACATCTGCCTTTTCTCCCCCTTCTTCTGTATAAATCGTATTACTCCTACATGGATCTCTTGATTTACTAACAATTTCTCCAGCAATTTATTTAATAAATTAAAAAAAAAAAACTATTTAGTCTTTCCCCATTTCTGTGTAAAACATATAGCTGATGTGTCATCAAATCCAGGTGTGCTTTTTTTTACTTCTCTTGACACAAAATCTAACTCTTCTATAGTTATCTTTTCCAAAATATTCTTCCCATCTTAATCTTTCATTGCTGTTATCTTTATACTTTCTCTGCCTTATATTATATTTTTTAAAAAATTATCATTCTCATAATGTCTTGTAATGTTTATAAAATTTGTCCATCATTATCATTTTCCCCTCATTATACTTTTCTCATTTTCAACTTTTTTAGATGACAAAGTATAACTTAATCCATTTCCCCTTTAAGGTGACATTGTTGTAGGCAGCAAGACTTTTACATTTTCTTTATTAAATTTACAAAAATTAGCTTTCTTTTCACAAGCATGCCATGCTTTTGTTTCCATCAAACAATCATACTCTGCAAAAACAACATACAGTTAGTTACTCCATTATGAAATCCCAAGTATAGTCTTAGAGACTCAAAACTCAGTAAACGCAAATTAAAACTGTAAAACTGCCTGCATTTGAATTATTACAAAGAAGGCAACTCCACAACTAATTGCGTGGTGCTGGATTATATTTTTGAAAGGTAAATGAAATCAAGGCTACTGTTGGGTAATACTGCCCACAAACCAAAATAACTATGGCCAGTTGTGTTTCACAAAACATAACAACTTACAAAAAGTAAGACTACACCTTTAAATATCCGTCTCATGCTAAAAAAAAAAAAAACAGTTAAACTATATCAAAGATGGTTTGCTATAAGGAGACATGCCACGCAACATTAAATAATCTGCAAATGTTGAAGGCTATCCTCACCTGGCAAAACCCAATTCTTACTAGAGAAAATATTGGAACAGGAGCTGTGGAATGTTATGCACCCACTGCATACACTTTTATTTGTAGACAGTTAGTGCTCAAGACAATCCGGCGTTCATATTTAGCGTTATATTTAACAACACATGCTCTTTTTCCTTTCATGCTTTCTGCAAAGAACATTATGTATCATTAAAAAAGCTACATTGTATGCTGTATATGTTACCTATGAAGACACATTTTGTCAACTGGATTTCACTACTAACCAAATATTACATTTTCCACTGCCTAAAATAGTATTTACTGAAAAATACCCATCAAAACAAGTACGAGGCACCATGTGAAAGCAGGGAACCGACGACGTGGGTGCCTTATTGCTGGGGAAAGTAAAACAAGACTGGAATATAAGTTTTAACATTTTTTAAGGAAGTTAATGCTGTGGGTAGGGTTTGTTAGGATGTCATTATTGAAGTCACAAACAGGGAGGTGATTTGCTAAGTGAGTGGTAGTGTTTAAGCTTCGGACCGAAGCAGAAATGGGATTTTAGAAATTAGCTAGTGCCCCTTTAATAGAACAGTTTGGAGGGGCAGGTATATCTTGCAGACAATACTGCTGCTGTGAAAAAGACTCCCCATTAACAGAAAAGAAAGCTCATCCCTATCAATTTTAAAGTGCAACTTAGATATATGGATGAGAAACAGAAATTTTACCCCACAACTGCCCTATGCACTAAAAATGGGCAGATGTAGCTCCTAAATGCTTTATCCTAGACATATGCCCACTCACATTATCTATGGTAGGATCCCAGTTATTCTCATTAGGAGTAATATGCAATTATCAACCATGGGACAGGTAAGGTCAATCTATAACCAAGAGGGACACATTTCAAATACAAAAAGGGGAATTAGCTAGAGAAAATGGCCTGCAAGAGCAGCTAGCCTAGTACTTACCTTACCTATGAACCTATAATCTTACATTTGAGGTGCACATACAATAATGCATACAAAATTACCAAAAAATTGCAGTGCTTTACAGATCCAAAGACTTTCTCACCAACACAACTACAGCTACACTCTCCACTACTTAACACTTATAAACACTCAGTAGTTTATGGAGTACCCATTCCTAATAACTTCCAGGCAGCATAAAAAGCTAAATTTGAGTAATGCTATAATAAAGTGGCTAAATTATCAGCCAATGCCCCTTTCAGGCCCCACTACTGTAGGGCATTGAAAGCCTAAATTGTTTAGAACTAACCTATCAGCTAACATATACAGAACTTCTTCACACCTACAACATTAGCCAGCAATCATCTGCTTGTCTAGCACTAAATACAGTTAACTATGTTCATAGGTTCACAGGTAGGTACTAGGCTATCTGCCTGAAGGCATTTATAAGCCTAGCCAGAATGTGTTGGCTTTTGCCGCCCCCTTAGATTAGTTTCCTGTGCCCCTGTCCAGCAGAGCCACTGAAGTGATCCCCGGGGTAAACTTTCTGTTTCCCATCCACTCGTCAAGGTTTCTCTTGAAGAGTGTTAGCGAGGGCAGCATCCCCGGTCTAAATAGGCATGTGCATTGTGGGCTAAGGTTAGATAAACAGGTGTGAAAGTTTAAATGTTTTGACAGACACAGTCGCACTGTACATATTCGCAGAATGTCCTTTTTGCCTCATATGTTTGTTTTGTTGCTAATTAAACAAATTCTTGATTTTTTTTTTTGCTAGTCAGTGAGGACTGGAATTATTGCACAAGACCTCTCATTGAGTTTCAGACGTTATGTTCCTTTGGAAATACATGCTAATTTGAAACCTGCTGTTCTGTCAACTTTCTAAGTTTGTAACATCAGTGTGTAAAATCTGCCCCTGATTTGGGGGTATTTGAATTCTCCATTATTTTTGGCTTTGTTCAGAATTATCGCACTAAGAGATGGACTGGTATGCTGATAAATTGTTATTGTTCTTTAGTGTAGCAGATGTACACAGGCGGGACGGACAATTCTGTAAATTAAGGGCATTTGGGCAGTTTCACACTAAGTGCATAGGCACTGTTTTGGGGATTGATTTTTATATTTTGAAAACGCTTCTCCATTTCTGAAATGTAAATTGCATATTCAGAACTGCCTTTCTGCGCAGCAGCACATCTGTGTGCCCTTTTACACCTGTGATGGCTATGCATACCTGTGGGAATAGTTTTCAAAAGATTCATTATGAGCCGAAAGCAGAAGATAGAATTACACATGGATTACCTTCTAGTGTTTATGCTTATTTGCCTGTTAAACATTTAATTACATGACACGGAATTACAGTGTGCATTCTGTGTCAATCACGGCAAATTGACGTTCTTAATCGCCGCCCTCTGGCATGTCAATCACAATGGACACACCCATTCCTGCGCGAACTAACTGGTGGGTTAATCCACTTCAGTATCACCAAAAAAACAACCACAAAGCATTCTGTAGCAATGTCAATAATCTCAATGGCAACACTCAGATCTGCTCTGAGTTACAACACAATGGCACTGAATATACAGAAACAACTGATATTGCCTACATCCTGGCAGATAGATTCAGTGCTAACTTTCACCCCTTTCACCCCCTGAAGGGCCCATCTCTATACTGAACAAATGCAAAGTTCCTGTAATCATGGCTGCACAGGTAAAAACCACACTCTCCAAAGCCAAGAACACAGCACCCATGGGACCTGACATCGCAGGCTGCATTCTACACGAACTACAGAATGAACTGGCACCCCACCTAAGTACCATGTTGAATCATAGCCTCACCTCAGGCTTTTTGCCCACTGAATGGTGCACAGTGACTGTTATCTTACTGCACAAAGGGGGAGCCATCACGGACCCTGATAACTACCACCCCATTAGCCCGACTTGCCTGGTCTGCAAGGTTATGAAACGTATCATCATAGAACTTATAAACAATGACATTGGTAATCTCCAAACTCTGGACCCCGCTCAGTTCGGGTTTGTAAAAGGCAGATCATGTCTCCTAAACCTGATAGACTTCTTTGAAGCGGTCACCAAAGCTGTAGATGAGGGTAAGGTGGTTCACACAGCCTATCTAGATCTCGCCAAGGCTTTCAACACTATCCACTACTCTGGAATTATAGATAAACTCACTAAACTAGGTATAAATCCCTGTGTCACAAGGTGGGCTGCCAACTGGCTCACTGACAGAACCCACACTTTGAAAGTGGCAGACTCCAAATATGACTTCAGAACAGTGATATATAGAGTACCACAGGGTTCAGTCCTGGGTACTCTCCCGTTTGGTATCTACTTCTCTAAAGTACAGGCTAACGCAGAAGGTTTTTGGCTAACAAAGTTCGCAGATGACTGCAAACTAGGAGGCATAATCAAAACTCCTAACGATGTGGACATCCTACAAAAGGGCCTCACTAAGACAGATGCCTAATGTCAAAGCCATGGCCTCAAGCTCAATGCCAAAAAGTGCATTGTCATCCCTTTTGGTAAAGACTCTGTACCCATGAAGTACCACATAGGTGGTAGTCCACTTAACACTGAAAGTGTGATAAGAGACCTTGGGACACAGGTGGACAGTAGTCTCTCCTTTGATAATCACATTGCCACAGTAGTCAGGAAATCCTTCTACGTGGCACACCTCATCACAAAAGGTTTCTCATCCAGGAAAAAAATAGGTCACTGTTCCCCTCTACTCGTCACTCATTAGACCCATTATAGAATACAGTTCCCCTTTTGGTATGTACCTCACAAGACATCTACAACAACTGGAAAGGCCACAGAAATACCTCACAAAGAGGATTACAGGCCTCAAACAGATGCCCTACGCAGACCATATCAAAAAAAATTCCAGCTTTATTCCATTGCATATCACCTACACAGAGGTGATCTCTGCCTAACATACAAAGCTATGTCAAACCTAGAGCTGTTGGACATGCTCCACTGTAAGAAATCCCAATCCCTCTGAGCTACATGCTCTAGGGACCTAAACGTTGTCACCACAATAAACAGAACATGCTGGAGGGATAGATTTCTGCCCCAGAGGCTTCCCATACTCTGGAACAAACTACCTTTATATATATCAAACAAAGCTCCTCATTAGCACTCAAGAAAAATTTTGATGATTGGATGGGAGATAGGAAATTCACACTGGGGATCACTTCTGTGGCTCTCCTCGACAGGGGGACAGGAAAATAATTTTCTTGGGTGGCGAAAGTCAGGGTACCTTTTTGGCTAGGCTTATATAGGCCAATAGCCTAGTACCTACCTGTGAACCTATGATTTTGGACTTGTAAAGACTCTAGTAGTCATTAGTCTAGTATAAACCTATGAATCTACTAGTTATGCACCAAACATGGCCCAACAATACACTGAATGCATCATTCATACTTATTTCTTCCTACAGCATATATTCCAAATTCAAGATTTCACATAAAGAAAGATAATTTAAATAATCTCATACATAAAAATGAACAACTAACCTGTAGCATCCTTCAGTAGGCTTGTCAGCATGTACCAGAATGTCTCTCTGAAGCCATGTTATTGCGTTATTTTGTGTGAAGTGGACTGTTGTTTCAGTTGAGCCAGTAGGAAAACCTACCCAATATCTGAGCAATAAAACAGAGCCATAATCACTTTCACATACAGAACCAAGAGGTGAAGTGACAATCCTCGTTTCACAACCCCTCAGCAAAATTAAATTCTAAACTTACTGGCACTATCCACAAAAGGAAACAATAAGTATTGTATACAAATACATAACTAATAAGCCACACTAACACCTTCAAAATGGACTGCATCTTCTTAGTAGGGCTAAAATCCTGTAGAGCAAAGCAAAAAGAACATGGTAAAGCTCTTAGAAAACCAGACTTCCAAGCAATCAGGGAAAAAATAGCCAGTTAGCACTGGAGATAACACTCTTCCATTAACACAAAGGCACACTGAAATTACTGCACACTCAGAGTGTTGGAAAACTAACAACATGTGAAGAGTAAAACCTATACTACAGAGCTTTACACTATATGTGAACCATGCAACACGGAAATAAGAAATACTTCAATCACATACTGCCCACTTAAATTTCTCCAGTAATGAAACCAAACATGACATGTCACCACTAGCACACAATTTAAATCTTAATCTCCCAAACATAAAAATGTTCACTTACCTGTAATGCCCAAGTATGAAGTCTAAACAAGTCTCAATTCTTCGAGCAGCCATCTCCTACAATGCGGACTGCTTCTCCAGATGGCTTGCACAGATTCTACATAACAGCATAACCAACAAAATATCGCCATTATCTGTATAACTTACTCCAAAATTCAAGTCACCTATAGCAAATTGTGGCAGTCATTTACAATCCCACTGTCACCAACCACAAAAAGTTAAATTCTTAAAAAAACAAAAAACAGTATTAATTTAATAAAAAATGGCTGCACTAACCTCTTGTCCAACCTTCCCTTGTTTGAGAGTTCCCTAACTAAGCAGAATTCTGTAGTAAGTGACACACATTGTTCCGGAAAACAGCATACCCACCCCCAAAGAATTAACCCAGGCCTTGTCTGTCCACATGATACACCCAGACAATATCTGACTTTACTACTTTGTAATGAATGCATGAGTATATCACACTAGTAAACACATTCAGACAAATACATACATTGAAATGCATAAGACATTTTAACTGCTGAGCATTTAAATGCCTCACTCAAATAAATGAATATCAATACCAAGCCAGAAACCAGTGCACTTAGCACCTCATCAAGTTTGATATGACCATTTTCACCTCTGATGGCACCCATTGTTTAATCCAGTATGTCCAAGATCAAAATTAGTTAACAGAAAGCCAAGGATGACTGTAGCAAGTTTAGAATAATTAAAATGCAAACCGGTTTACCTAGGCTTTTCTTACCACAAATTGAAAATTCTGTAACTATTTTTTTATATAATTAGTCAATGTTTTAGTTAAGGTAACAAACTTGAAGAAACTGAATTTTGAAGTGGAGATTGACATAATAATAAAGCTATGTATACAGTTGTAAGTGCCCTATTTATAGGCTTGTAACACACTTGGAACAGATGTGAAAACAATTTCAGTGAAAATCAGGGGAACCTCAAATAACAGCTGCCCAAGAGGAGAGTTGACAAACAGAGGTTGCATGAGAGGAAACACATTCACTTTTATGACATGCTTTATAAAACAGGACAACATAAATTGGTGTTAATAACAGTTGACCTGAATGCACATATCAGGACAGACAGAATAGGATATGAGGACTGCCTGAGTCCACATGGGTGGGACAATAGGAATAAAGATGGAGAGGCCACTCTAGATTTCTGTCTGGCAAATGACCTCATAGTAGCTAACACATGGTTCAAAAAGTGATACGGTCACAAAGTCGCATACAAGAGTGGCTAATGTGCAAGTCTGGTACACTTCCTCCTAGTAAGGAAAGGATAATGGGGTAGAATCAGTGACTGTAAATTCCTCAGTGAAACAGTAAGCCCACAGTAAAAAAACACTGGTTGCCACAATCAGATGCTACCAGTGGTCATAGAAGGCTTCCGTGGTCAACCAGAGACCAGCCTGAATACCCAACCAGTTATCCTTTTTAAAGGCAGACTGTGTCACACTGTTTAACTTAGAGATTTAGTTTGTTCTAAAGAGGTAGGTAAGCAATGTGTTATAAATCTATCCCTCCATCATGTGCATTTATTTGTTGGACTGGATTTACATTTATGATCCTAGTATTAAATGATGCTATTTGGTTTATGATGTATAAGAGTTTTTAGACAATTAGATCCATTGTAACTAGCAAAGCCTCCATGTTCCACCTTAACACATGATAACCCTGACTTTAACTCTAACTTGAATCTTAAACTTAAAAAAAAATAGTTGTTCCCATAACACTACCACTACAGAATGTTCTTCACATTTAAAGACAGAGTAACTTTAATCAAAGTGGTACTGTTACCTAAAATCTTATTCATTGGCCAAGCTCTAATAATTCCATCACCTGTCAAAATTAAACATAAAATTAATAACTTATTACTCAAATTCCTTTGGTATCCCCCCCCCAAAAAAAACAAAACAAAACAAAACAAGAATTTCTCTTCTCTGGCACATGACAAGTTGGGATGAAGGAGGTATACGGTTTCCAGATACTGATTTTTATTTAACCTCTGCATTTATTAACATAGTGTTGCTTTGGAATAATACTTTTTATACATCTTACTGGAAATCGATACATGAAACCTTACTTCTTAATAGTAATAGGACATTGTTTGAACCATATGCTCAAATACATACAAACATCTTTATATGGATTTTAAAAATATACATTCAAACTTAACGGTGACCTATTATACTGGAATCAGTTTCTCTCATCTAATAAAATAAGTTCTGCAGTCTATTTGATCATCAGATATAATTTGCAAAATTGCAGTTGGGTGGACATCCATACTTGTAAGGATTTTATACATACTAAGCTTGTACCCTCATTAGAGGCATACAGTAAGAATACCTTAAAAATATTGGATTTTTTCTCAGCAGTTATTAATAGCTCACCTAAGAGCACTTCATACATGTCTGTTATTTATAAAATTCTCAGAAATGATTTTAGCAAAACAGATGTTTCTTTTTGGAATTATTCAAGTGAAGTTAATAGACATGTTGTTGTGTCTTTCGGCTTTTCCCGGTTAGGTGTTGCCACAGCAGAACTCCGGTCCGCTAATGATTGGTAGCTGTTTTTTACATGTCGAGTTACCAGCTCTGAGACACAACCTTCAACGAAGGTACGCCCATTCACGCATGTCTCTACGCAGAAGACGCTCTAACTGAGAATCGAACCGCGTCTTATTGTGAGGCGACAACGCTACCGCAGCACTACCATCGTGGTGAAGTTAATAGACAAGTATTCTCAGAAAAAGATAATAAAACTTTGTTTATAGTCAGTAAAGGAATCCAGATCTTCCTTGTTTGGGCATGTATACACATGGAATTTTTTATATAGATGTTTTTTACCCCACATAGATTAGCAATAATGTACAAGAAAGATGAAATGAAATGCTGGAGATGTGGACACTCTGATGTTGACTGGATACCTATGGTTGTTAATTGCAAAATAATGTCCCCATTTTGGTTAAACTTTAAATATCTTTGTAAAGCACTATGGAATGACAACTGTGTAATTTCTGACTCCCTTATCCTTTTCATTGTTAATGTTCCTGAAGTCATTCCTAAAACCAAAACATTTTACTATGGTCTATCCTCTCTATAGCAAGGAAAATTGTTACTAAAAATTGGAAATCCAGATCTACTCCTGTCTTTAAAGTTAAGTTTATTTATCTTGTGAAATACATTTTTAAGAATGAGATTGCTACTATAAAAGCAAGGACTAACAACACAACTCATCATTTAATTGCTTGGACAAAATTGTCTAATCTGTTAGAAAAATATTAAGTGTTCTCCTATGTATATTGCTTTTTTAATTGTTATGGGCATTGTATATAGTTTGTTTTTTCGTGGTACTATACTGTTAAGTTACTGTGTTATAAAATTAATAAAAACATTTTGGAAAAAAAAGATAATATTGGTATATTAACATGAGATCAGCAATGATATAAATATATCGAAGAGGGTAACAGGCACAGTGATTTTTGGTATTGTATTTATTGTATAATTCTTTTCTGATGAGGTAAAGACAAGTATTAAACAAGTTACACTGGGGTAGTATGAGGCTTATTCAGAGCTACACAGTGTCTAAACAGAGTGTCAGTGTCAATGCACTAGAGCAGCTTGTCTCATCCCGACAACATTCTGAACTTGGTTCTCACCAACATGGGTGACTACTGCACCACTATCATAGTATGTCCTTCCCTGGTTAAATCACATCATCGGACTGTCTCATTCAAAGTTTCTATCCCGCCCAACCCCCTAGCTGAAATCAAGCTAAAGAACTTTTCAAAAGCTGTCTACAACCTCCTTAGGGAGGGTATCTGTAGCTTCACACCACCGCCCACCCCAGAGGATTCAGGCAACTATGCTGAACAGTATGCCAGTGCAGTATACAAACATCTGTGCAATTGCATGGACTCAGCCATACTCAATAGAACTGAAACCTGCTCCTCAAGGAAACACAAACCTGTCTGGTGGACATCCTCTATCAACAGGCTTTACAATAAAAGGAAGAAACTGTTGTCCAAGGGTAAAAGGGAACACATTCCAAATTGGAAAAACTCCCTCCTTAGCCTCAACAAGCAAATTAGATCACTAGTGAAAACCTCCAAGGCCAATTATGAATCAAAACTAGCCTCCATAAAGTACAGTTTTATACCTACCATAAATGTAGATGTTCGAGTGCCAATACAGCTGCAGTCATAACAGATGGGTTTTCCTGCCGTCAGGCGGGTCCTCGGTCAGCCGAATTCCAAAGTCTAGGTCCGGCGTCGGATGTCGTCGCTTCTTCCCTGAGGTCAGTGCGACAGGGGTATAAAAGAACCAGCCGACACCATTTTCTTCAGTTTTTCTTGCCCCAGATGTCAGGTGCCCCCAGAAGGAAGGCAATACATAAATTTATTTAAAAATGCAATGCAATATAATGAAAAAACAGTAGTTGCAAGCAAATACACCATAAAGGAATACCCCAATCAGGTTTTATGAGGAGATGTTAGCCATTAGGCCTGTCCCAAGAGGGGAAAGAGGGAGGGAAACCTGGACTGCAGCTGTATTACCACTCTAACATCTACATTTATGGTAGGTACAAAACTGTACTATGTTCATCGTGCATACAGCTGCAGTCATAACAGATGGGTAGAATCCCAAAGCTAAAAAAGGGGTGGTAGGCACTAGGTGGAACTAGGAGGAGCCAGGATGCCCTGCAAGACTGCAGTGGCAAAGCCTGCTCTAGATTTGGAGCATAATGGTAGGTGATAGTGCTTGGAGAAAGTATGTACAGAACTCCAAGTGGCAGCTTCCAAAATATCTTTGGTAGGAACTCCCCTGAGGAAAGCTGCAGAGGTAGCTGTGGCCCTTGTGGGGTGAGATCTGATGCCTGCAGGTACAGTTTTACCATGAAAAGAGTAACAAAAGCGTATGCAGTGGGCTATCCATTTTGAGATTGTCTGTTTTGAAATAGGCTTCCCTTGAGCTCCTGTACTATAGGACACAAAGAGTTTCTCTGATTTTCTGAAAGGCTTTGTTCTATCCAAATAATAACGTAGCTGTCTTGTCAATGTCCAAGGAATGTAGTAGTCTCTCCCCTTTGTTTTGAGGATTAGGGTAAAAGGTAGGTAAGTGAATAGCCTGATTCAAGGCTACCCTGGATACTACCTTTGGCATAAAGGAAGGATTGGTTCATAAGGAAACTCTGTCCTGATGGAAAATGATGAAAGACTGCACAGCCATGAGGGCTTGTAGTTCCAAAACCCTGCGAGCTGAGGTGTTAGCCAGCAGGAAGGCTGTTTTCCAGGACAAATAGTGCAGTTTTGTTGAAGCAGCTGGCTCAAAAGGAGGCAAGGTCAGTTTTTCTAGAATGCAATTGAGGTCCCAACCAGGTACTGGTTGTTTCCTTGGGGGTTTTATATTCTTAGCCCCTCTGAGGAACTGTCTTAAGAGGGGGTGAGAGAATAAAGGAGAATCAGTGTTGTATTCTGTAGAAATGGCTGAGGCATGGATTTTGGAGGAGAATGAAAGTCCACTGCTTAACAGCTCGGCTAGGTACTGTAGTATTTGAGGTAAATTCAGTATTCCAGGATTCTGGCCCTTTTTCTCATTCCAGGCACAAAACCGTTTCCATTTTGTGGAGTAGGCTTTTCTAGTAGAAGGTCTTCTGGCCTCCAAAATGACATCCTGCACCTCCTTGGAGAGTAGGGTCTGTTGTGATTTTAAGGAATCTTCCATGCGGCTAGACTGAGTGTTTTCAGCCGACTGTGAAGAGTTTTGAAGTTGTGCTGAGTCAGTAGAAGAGGCATTAGAGGCAGGATCCAAGGTGGGGAATGCATCCGGCTCCTCAGGAGTGGGTACCAGTGTTGTCTTGGCCAGTCTGGAGCAATGAGAATCATCTTTGGTCTGTCTGCTCTGGTTTTTAATAGAACTTTGGGCAGCAGAGGAAGAGGTGGAAAGGCATAAACTGTCATTGTTGTCCAATTGAAAGAGAGTGCGTCCACTTTCCAGGCCTGTGGATGAAAGGTCCTTGAGCAGAATTTTGCCAATTGGTGATTTCTGTGGGAGGCAAAGAGATCTATGTCTGGCCTTCCCCATGCTTGAATTATCTTTGTAAAAACTTGAGGATGCAACTTCCATTCGTGTGGATCTGTCATATTTCTGCTTAGGTTGTCTGCCAGTGTGTTTTCCTTGCCTGGCAGGTACTGTGCTTGAAGTTCGATTTGTAATTCCAGAGCCATGTTCCAAAGAGACATGGCTAGCCTGCATAGGGGGTATGGAATGGGTTCCTCCCTGTTTGTTTATGTACCACATTACTGTGGTGTTGTCTGTCCTTATCAATAGCTGGCCCGGATGCAGTAGGTCTTTGAAAGCTATAATAGCATTTATTACTGCTAGCATTTCCTTTTGATTAATGTGCAGGTGCTTTTTTTTTTGGGACCATTTGCCCTGAATGCACCGATCTGTCATGTGCGCCCCCCCAGGCGTAGTCCGAGGCGTCTGTTGTGATGACTTGATTTGCTTGAGGCTTGCAGAATGGGAGACCTGTGTTTCTTTGGCATGCTTGAGCCCACCACAGAAATTCCTTTTGAAGACATGGAATCAGTGGTATTATTGTTTCCAAACTGTGGTGTGTTGAGACCATAGGTGTTTTAGGTACCATTGAAGTTTCCTCATATGCAACTTTGCACATGGGATTAGTAGGATGCAAGATGCCATGAATCCCAGAGCCTGCAGGATTTTCCTTGCAGTCAGCCTGGTGAAAGTTGCCAGTTTTCTGAAGTATTGAGTTAGTTGCCCTTGTTTCTCTGGCGTGAGGTAGGCCATCTGGGTGTTGGTATCCAAGCTGGCACCCAGGAAAATTATTGTTTTAGAGGGTTTTAGCCTTGATTTCTTTTTCTTGACTGTGTATCCCAGAGAATTCAACAACATTATTACAAACGCCAGATGTTTCAGAAGTATGTGCTTGCTGTCCACTTGGATCAGGCAGTCATCCAAATATGGGTATATTTGTATTCCTTGAAGTCTGCAGTAAGCAATTACTGATGCCAGGCATTTCGTGAACACTCTGGGCACAGTAGCTAAGCCAAAGGGCAATGCAGAGAATTGATAATGTGTTGAACCTGCAAGAAATCTGAGGTATCTTCTGCAATCTTGTCTGATTGGGACATGCAGGTATGCCTCCTTGAGGTCCAATGTTACCAGCCAAGACTCCTTGCCCAGCATGGGAAGAAGCTGCTGTAATGTGAGCATCTTGAATTTTGGCATGAGTAAAAATGTGTTTAGGATGGATAGGTCCAAAATAGGTCTCCAATCTTTGCCCTTCCTTGGTACCAGGAATAGTCTGGAATAAAAACCTTGACCCTGTTCTTGTGCAGGTACCCCTTGAATAGCTTTCATGTCCATGAGATCTGAAATTTGTTTTTGTGCCTCTGCCCTTTGATTGTGTGGCAGGTTTGGCATGCCTCTCATTTTTTGAAGGGTGTGAAAGTGGAATCTGTAGTCTCTGTCTATAATGTCCAGGATCCATTTGTCTTTTGTGACAATATGCCATTTTTTTCGAAAATAATGCCAGTTTTCCGCCTAAAGGTGCTGCCATTTGAGCCTTGCTTGGCATGCAAAGGGCAAGGTCATTGGTTCTGCTTTCTGAATGGCTGTGAACTATCCTCACCACCTCTTTGAGTAGGTGCTTGCCATTGTCTGCCTCTAAATGATCCTTGAGATTGCCCTCTACCCCTCGGGTGCCTGTATCTACCTCTTTGGGGTCTGTTCGTGGCTGGAAAGGACCAATTTTTTGAAGGCCGATTTCTACTGAAACGTGGAGGTTGTACCTGTAGGAAATCTTTCACCGTTTGCATTGATTTTGCCTTTTCCTCTATTTTCTTTAATACCTCCTCAGCTTTAATACCAAACAATACATCTTTTTGCAGAGGTGCATCTAGTAATTTAGCTTTGACATGATCTGGTAAGGTTTGCTCTTTGAGCCAAGCATGTCTACGTATGACTGATCCTGTAACAACAGCTCTACATGAGGCCTCTAAAGCATCAAAACCACATTGCAAGGTATGTTTACCCACTTGTTCTGCACTATGTAACAAATCCTGCAACTCTTTCAAGTCTGGTTGTTCAGGTTGTGACATTTTGCTTTTCAACTGTGATAAAAGAAACTGTTGGTACTTTAACATATGGAACTGACAGTTTAATGCCCTCTTGGTTAAGGTGGCCGAGGTGTATACCTTTTTCCCCCACCTTTCTAAAGCTCTGGAATCTCTCTCTGAAGGTAATGGATTTTTAGCCGTGGAGGCCTCAATTCTCTTAGGACCCTGTGAAATAGTTTCTGGGTCAGCCGCATGGCTTTTGTATAGGAATTGGTGTGAATCAGGAACCCGGTAATACCTGTCAGGCTTGACTGGAGCTGGAGGTAAAGAATCTGGGTTAAGGCAGGCCTCCGAATACACATCATCTAGTATGTCTAAGACAGGAGGTATAGCCAGAGGCCTGTGCTGAGGGAGCAAGAGGAAATCCCTAAGCCTTTTCTTGGAGTCTGAGTACTCTTGGCCTTCCCAGTGGAAGTGTTCCCTCAAGGTATGTAAGGTTTCCCCAAAAGAGTAATCCTCAGGGGGGGAGACAGAGGGAATGGACTCCTCTGCATCAGAATCTTCAAAAGGGGAGTATGAATGTTCCTGGTCTTCAGAATGTTCTGAAATAATGGAGGCCTGGTCCGAGGAAGGGGATTCTTCTTCCACTCTGGGCCTTTTGTCGAGGGGGGTTGAGAACCCCTGATAAGAGTAATCAAATGCTCAGCCATTTTGAGCATCTGCTTTTTAGGCATGGGTCCTTGAGAGGGGCCCTGTGGAGCTTGTCTTTTAGTATGCATGGCTGCTTTAGCCTTAGTGAAAGCCTTGATGGATAAAGAAGAGGAATGCCTGAATACACCTTGAGAGGTGGCAGGCCTGTCAGAACTCTGAGTTTCACCGCCAAGAGTGGCTTCGGTATCTGTAGTCGGGGTGTGGGCCGAACAGCCTGCGACCTCGGGCACAGAAGACACCACCAAAGAAGTGTCATCGGTAGTCAGGAGCTGCGTAGGCGCCTCGCTGATAACCGGACCACCTGTAGTCGGCTTTGGCGTGGTGTCGGTAGAAGTCACGGACCTCGTATGTCGGTCCTTATCTTTGCGTCTTTTAGTCAAAACTGGAGTTGGACATTGGTCTGAGGCAAGAAAAGTTTCCCCAACGGGGTACTTAGCTTTCAAGATGACTTCGGTTGAAAAATATTCGTAATCTCAGGAGCTGGCCAACCGGCACTTGCGAACTGCTTCTGCTTTGGGCACCGCACGGCAAGAAAGACTGAAGAAAATGGTGTCAGCTGGTTCTTTTATACCCCTGTCACACTGACGTCAGGGAAGAAGCGACGACATCCGAAGCCGGACCTAGACTTTGAAATTTGGCCGACCGAGGACCCGCCTGACGGCAGGAAAATCCATCTGTTATGACTGCAGCTGTATGCACGATGAACATCAAAGGAAAACCATAAAGTCTTCTTCAGTTACATCAAGAACCTCTGTGGCCAAGTCCAGGTTTGTTCTGAATTAGCACTTAACAGTATCACTTACATTGATCCTGTTGACTTGGCCAACCTACTAGCAGATAAATTCAGTGCAAACTTCACCCCTTGTCCCCTTTAAAAGCCCTTTCAACACTCCCGATACTTGTCCTGCACCTCAAATCTCCTTAGATCAAGTGTTACAGGTGCTATCCAAGGCAAAAAACACAGCTTTCAAGGGACCTGATAGTAACCCAGGATGTATTCTGCACCATCTCCAGCAAGAACTGGCTTCGCCATTGAGTACCTTTTTCAACCACAGCCTAAGCACTGGCTTTATCCTAGCAGAGTGGAGAACTGCCATTGTCATCCCCTTGCACAAAGGCGGTGCCACTACTGACCCTCCAAACTATCGCCCCATTAGCTTGACAAGCCTGATCTATAAAGCCATGGAGTGTATTATTATGAATCTCATAAACAAGAACATAGGCAATCTCCAAGCACGTGACCCCACCCAGTTCGGTTTCATCAAGGGCAGATCTTGTCTGTCGAACCTGGTTGACTTCTTTGAGACTGTCACCAAGGCCCTGGATGAGGGAAAGTCAGTACATACAGCTTACCTTAACTTGGCCAAGGCCTTTGGCACAATCCCCCACTTTGGCATCATCAAAAGGCTAACACAACTTGGCGTAAATTCCTTTCTCATCAGGTGGTTGGCCAACTGGCTCACCGACAGGACCTTCAAAGTCAAAATAGGCACCTCCACCTCCGATATTAGACCTGTCACTAGTGGACGTCCCCAGGGATCTGTCCTGAGACCCCTACTGTTTGGCATCTATTTCTCAGAGGTACAGGCAAAGACAAAAGGTCTGTGGCTGACCATGTTTGCTGACTACTGTAAGTTGGGTGCTGTCATTGACTCCCCAAATGATGTTAACATACTGCATGAGGGTCTCACAGCAACTAATGGCTGGTGCCAAAGTCATGGCTGCAAGCTAAATGCAAAAACATTTATCATCATACCATTTGGCAAAAACGTGACCTCTGCTGATTACCACATCAACGGCAACCCCCTTAGCACACAACCTGTGGTGAAAGACCTGGGCACTCAGGGTGATAATCTCACATTCGACCATCATGTAGCGGAAGTGGTCAGAAAATCCTTTTACTTGGTTCATCTCATAAGTAAAGGGATTGCATCCAGAAAAAAGGAGGTTATTACCTCTCTATTACTCCTCCCTCATTAGACCAATAACTGAGTATAATGCCCAGTTTGGGATGTACCTCTCCAAACATCTGCACCAACTGGAAAGGCCACTGAAATACTTCATGAAGAGAATCCATGGCCTCCAACACCTGTCTTTTACAGACAGGCTCAAATCACTAACACTCTACTTGGTTTCATACAGATTGTTCTGAGGTGTCTGTGTCACGCCTATAAGGCAATCTCAGACCCTGCCCAACTAGACATGCTCCATATCCGCAAGTCTAACTCCTCACGCAGTAAACGCTCAAAAGGCCTGAACCTAATATGTGACATTAACAAAACCTGCTGGAGAGACAGATTTGTCTCCCAGAGGCTGCCCAGTCTCTGGAATAGACTTCGACTTCCCATACACATCAGACAGAACACATCGCTGACTCTCTTCAAGTGCAACCTTGATGAGTGGATGGGAAACCACAAATTCATCCCAGGGGTTCCACATGTGTCCCTCATAAGAGGGGTGACAGGTGCTGACTGAGGTTTATTTTTTGGGATAAACTCTTGGCTAGGCTTGTAAGGGCCTCAGGGCCTTTAGCCTAGTAACTTCCTATGATCCTATGAAAATCCAGACAAGGTTTCTCTGCTGCCTGTATTAATATCATTATCAGTGTCATCATGCAACACCTAGAATATCATACCAGTTTGTAATATGTATGGGTTCACACTGCTTTTTCTTTTTGAAAGTACTCACTTATATAAATAATACAGAAACAGCTGAAATAATATTTTTGTAACAGAAAAATGTACGACTAGCTGTTAAGAAAAAATTATCTTGCCAGCTTATCTATGAAACACACCTGCATTTCAGCACTATCACTGTCGATGCAAAAAAAAAAAATTTTATTTTGTAGTTTGAAAAATGTAATGGCTTACAGTGAATGCGTACAAGTGTGAATGATTTGTCCTGAATCACTGTAATATATAAATCAAGTCTATTCTTTTGTTTACCAAAACAATTTAATCAGATTTAACAAATTTAAGCATTAATGGAATAAACAAGAATGAACATTAAGACACAGGATCTAGCAATGTAATATAACAGCATCTTTGGATCAGTAATTAAATGTAATACAGATTGGTGTGTGCATGTTCTGATCCAAGGCTGTTAAAGTAGTGTACACACTAACATTCTTTTCGTATGTAAGTAAGCAAATTATGTGCCCCTTCTTGCAGATAGCCCCACCTTCTGACTTTATCTCATTTGTTATATAGTTAGGCATTGCCCATATCAGCTAGGTCAATAAAATAACATCAAAAGCAAGTGAGCAGTACAGACTGAGATACAAGAACAAATGTGATCAAAACATGCTATAACTGAATAACCTCTTATGGAGTGAATATACCAGAACAGAGATCTTCTGGTTCACGTATTACATGAATAAGGCTGTAAATCTTCAGATGGGCAAAGGCATTCTGTACCAATACTTTGGATATCAAACCCCACTTAATGTCATGTAAAGATCACTGCTGCTGATAATATAGTAACGTCTTTCGGCTTTTCCTGGTTAGAGGTCGACACAGCAGAACTCCGGTCCGCTAATGATTGGCAGTGGATTTTTACAGTGTCAAGTTGCCAGCCTGACACCCAATCTTCAAAGAAGGCACGCCCATTCGCACACACACCTACCTGCATGTCTTTAACGTCACTCAACCGTGGGGATGACATGCAGACTCCACACAGAAGGTGCTCCATCTGAGAATCGAACAGGAGAACCTCTTGCTGTGAGGTGACAATGCTAACTGCTGCGCCACTGTGGCCCGTACTGCTGATGATAAAATACAACTGGAAATGTACATTCCTGACCACAAAAGCAACTTGTGTTTTCAGTATAACTGCATAATATTTAATGATTTTTAGGTCAGGAAATTAATGCATGCACAGAGAGCATGTCTTCATATTGATCACTAGCCACATTTTAACAAACAAAGCCTGATGTCATTGAAAGGAAACTTACTGAGATGAACAGTATGCATCTCATAGTAACATGGCAAAATGTTAGAAAATCTACAAAGGCGAAGCAGGGAAGTGCACCAAAGAACCACCTACAACAATAGGGATTCTATCAAAATAGGAGTAAAAAGAACTAAACCACATATTAAAGCCTTTAAAACTAAGGATCCAGCCCTAGATTTCTGCCTTTAAAATAAAGTGGATAACTAATAAATGACTGCAGTAAGTGGTCACTGTTAATAAAAACATACATTGTCTAAAATGTTTCATTACCAACAATACTCACCTTTTGGATGTTGAAGAAAGTTGAGGCACAAACAGTAGTTGCTTGTGATAAGGCACTCATGATGTCATCAAATATCCATGTAGTTTAGAACAGATAGCATTGTGGATAATGGGGATAATAGTGTTATATGCTGAAACTGGCATATTCTGCTCCATTATTAGACTTAGTAGCCTTTAAATAGTCTGTGGGCACAGAAATGTGACTTGTTTTGCACTTTATACACTAATTTAGATAACTTCTACATTGCTTTGATGAAAAATGAATAAACTGAATTTGTACATAGAAAAATGATAGTCAGGTTCCTCACCCTAAGAGAAATATCCAGTAGTTCTGCTCACCAAACTAAATTTTGGGGCAAAATTATGACAGAGACATAGGTCCTAATATTTATGCATTGTATATTATTATTGAAGAGCAATCAAACCCACTGAATTTTGGTTACTCCTTCTCCTCCCACATGTGCATGTGCAATGAATATTGGAGCACTGAATCAACATTTCATGATCTGCAATGTCCAAAGCTTGCAAGAGAACACAAAAAAGTTACATTTTGACTTGTTTCTTTGTAAAAGCCAATTTAGCACATGAAACAGGACAGTTATGGTACTGTAATGAATCATTAATAAATTTTATTAGGCTTCTTGATGATGTAAAAGGATAAAACTCTGATTATCGTCCAGGTAACCCTAGTTTAATTAGTGGCTATGGCACATCACAGCACATGCAGGGAGGATGGAGATGTCTGTCCTATGGGAGAGGGAGGGAGTTTGTTGGCACTTCTCTAGGGGAGGTCTAGTGGAGGCCTGAGCTAACAAAGTAGAAACTTGAATGGGGGAGTCAGAGGAGAAGAATAAGCATGGCCACACAACAGGACCAGTGTGGGGAATGTGTTCAGGCCATTTCCCATCTAGCCTAACAACGATGTTAGCATGCAGGGGAGGGATGTGAGCCTTGTGTCTAAGCAAACTGATACCGAATAAGTCAATCTGAGATGAAAGTACTTATTTATATTTATTTACTGGGGTAGTTCTAAAACTTTTGTAAAGTGCATTTGCCGCTCCTTGTTGCACAACTTTTCAAGTTGTTTCCTTTTCAGAGATAACCCAGAAGCATTATCTATTTAAATTACTTGCTTTGTGGTTTTCTGGCAAATCACAGAGGGCTGAAGTCACTAAATGATATCTTGTTTCAGACTTAATATCCTTCAGAAAATGCATGCTAACACAAATTCTGTTATTCTAGCAAAAGAGCAATATTTAAAATTCTTTCCTATTTTTGGGCCATTGCATCTCCATTATTTCAGACTTTATCCAGGTTTCTTGCACTAGGAGGTTGAGAAGTATGCATATCTCTCAGCTGTCCAGGTTTTTGCAGAATGTCTGGATTTATGCATCATAATTTTGGCCTGTTCCTCATAAAAGTTGGTGGTTTTCTGGCAAATAACTGAGGATTGAAATAACCAAATAATGCCAAATGTTTCAGACTTCATTTCCTTCATAAAATTAATGCTAAGACAAATGCTGTTATTGTAGCAATTTTCTAAGTCTGTAAGAGGAATATTTAAAATCTGTCCCTATTTTGGGCCTTTGTCCCCCCATTATTTTAGGATTTGTCCAGATGTCTTGTATTAAGAGTTTGAGAGGTATGGATGTATGGTTGTAGTTGTGGGGTGGGTAGGTTAATCAATTAACTTGATCAGGCTTGACCCTGTATCTTGGTTACTGGAGACAAGAGCCTGAATCTTCTACACCAACTAACAGACTGCTGATGGAATTGAGCTTCAGTAGAGACAAGAGCCTGAATCCTTGCACCAACTACCAGACTGCTGAAGGAATTGTGAGCTTGAGTTTCAGTGCATTTCCAGGGAATTGAGTTTAGTGCATTTTCAAGGGATTATGAGTTTCAGTTCATTTTCATGGAATTGTGCATTTCAAGAGAAGACAGGTTTACTGTTGTTCATGGTCCGTCTGTTTTGAATGGTGCAACTAACTGTTTTGCTTAGCAAATGGCAGTCACTGTTTTGTGCTGTAGAATTTGAAAGCAGTGTTAGTAGCTTAGTTGCCTTTGGTACAGGAGGCTCTAGATTTTACTCCCACACCATGCAGATGGAATGCTGATACTGTAGTACCCTTTCGACTGCTGATTATTTAGTGCATTTTAAGGGGGGATAGGCGTTCTACACTCCTAAGTGTGTCCTCCTTTGTACGAGATGTCAAGTAACTATGAACCTGTTGTCAGTTTGTCAATCATTCCCTATTACAATATTACCAGCTTAAATTTTTTTTTTAATGTAACATAGGCAATGAATTCTTCAAGGGCAATGGATACTGAATTTGTAGATGAAACACTGAAATGTAAAGTTGTTTGCCAGTAGCAACCTCTTCACTAGTTACATATCTATAATGTGGCTTTATTAGGATGACTTTTACATCTGCAGAGATTGTGCTTATTGACTGCAATTGGTGAATTGTAATAACAGAAATTTGAGTGGCCTTTTATAGTTGAATTTTTCTGAAATGGGTAGTTTTGTCATTATTGGTTCATATATTTTGTTTCATTGCTTACTGGAAGAATGTTCAAAACTACAACTTTTATTCACCTTTCTGATTGTATTGAATTATATTCCTTGTATAATACAGCACCACTTGTTAGTGTTTTTTAAAGAACTCATACATGTATATATGATCCTAAAAATGTGTGCAAGGAACCTATGGTTTGAAAACAGCCCAAAGGTAAACATAATCCTCCACTGGTCAGATGCATTTTCTTTGAATGTGGGTTTTAATGCCGTTTCAATGAATGTGAGCTTTAAGGGCAGAGAGGTTTACTACTCATGCCAAGTCTGTTTTCATTGCAAGACTATATTGTTTGTTTAGTAAATGGCTATCAGTGTTTGTGCTATTCTATTTAAATATCTATAATTATTGCAGAAATAAATAAGAAAGCAGTATACACACTAAGAGATTTGAACAGTGTTTATGGTAACTGAGAAGAAATAGTCAAGTAATAGAACACTGGAATAGCTGGGGAGGGAGTTGCTGCAGTGAAGTAGGTGTTTGCTGCAGGAGGGGCTGCTCTGGGGTGCCCCTGATCTATTACCCTGCCTAAGGTCCCATTTGATAATAATCCAGCTTTGTGTAGAATAGTAGAAAACATTTGCTGGAAAATGACCAAAACAAATAAATAAGCAAGGAGAAGTAGTGAAAAGTGATGATTTCCAGAATGTAGACTGAGCACAGGCAACACTTCCTCATCCATCACCTGTACTCTATCTCAGATACAGTACTTCCCTGTATATTCCAATGTCTGTTTCCCTACAAAAAAAATACATTCTACAGATAATGTTGTGCACAGCTCATAGGTAGTCACTGGGCTTGCAAAACAGGGGACAGTTGAGGAGCCTACCCCACATTTCCAGCTGACTCCAAGCACTGTCTGGTTAAGTGACTTGATCAGGGTCACATAGTATAGTAGGCAAATGAGGGAATCAAACCCCATACCACAGGAACAACAGCTCACAGACTTAATCATTTGCAACTACCAGACAAAATCCATTTAAAGTCTCTGCCCAAAAAAATGAATGTAGGCTGTGCTGGTAACAGAACCAAATTCTAACCCACAACACAAGGGACCTCACTGAAATTGCTGTGGAAATTCTGGGGATTGAACCCAGGACCTCCTATATGCAAAGCAAGCACTCTGTCTCTGAGATACATCCCCTCACCAAACCTATACATTAGTCCCAGCATAGCCCTATACATCAATCCTAGTTAGCCGCTTTAGAGAAAGTAATGAAGAAAAACAGATCAAAAGAATCTGTGAAACGGATGTGAGATGGCATGACAGATGAAGAAATATTATATCCCCTAACATCATCTACAAATTTACTCAGGGTGTAGTTAAAGTCACACTAATATATGAACAGCACATGTGAGAAGTTCCAAACAGAAATTACACAAACATAAGAAAGGAGTCAGCCTCTCAGGTTCCTACTATCAAATTTGATTGTCTGGCTCCAGCTTGCTCTGTGTAATATAAACAGCATATCAGAGATCCTGAGACCCTGAGTGTTCATATCATGGACCAGCAACACTTAACATTGTGATTCACCTTCTGTGTGTGTGTATCATGCTACATTTTAACCCCCCCCCCCCCCCATCACACTGTGGTAATGTTTCTACCCACTTAAACAAACATTACTGACTGCTACTAATAAGTATTATAACAGTCTAATTTATCAATATCATGTATGTAGTAAATAACAGACTCAAAGTTCAGACTTCAGAATAAGATTTTATACCAGCCGAGTGGAACTATTTGAATATTTTGTTACATACATTCCAATAATTTCAGTAACAATTTACCATTCATCCACAAGAAGCATAAAGATTTCTCAGTAGAATACACTTACTTATAAGCACAAAAAGGAAGTTACTATACAAGAAAACTGAAGCACCAAAGATTTCAAAGCTCTAGTCTACCATTTACCAAAAAAGGAAGGGGGTAAAGGACATAGAAACACAGCAATTTGAATACTGTACACAGCAATGCAGTAATGAATGGAATGCAGTATGTTGATATTGTGTCTTTTGGCTTTAGGGGGTTGCCACAGCGGAACTCCGGTCCGCTAATGATTGGTAGTTGATTTTTACATGTCGAGTTACCAGCCCTCATGCACATCCTTCAATGAAGGTACGCCCATTCACACATGTCTCCATGCAGAAGACGCTCTAGCTGAGAATCGAACCATGTTGATATATTACAAAATGTTTGTATCTCTGTTTTTTGTGTTGGCCACTGAATCATTCTCATAATATTCCCTTAAGTATTCCTGTTATGCAATATGAATGTTTTCAAGTACATATTCAGGATACTTGTCATTAACACTAAAGATGTAAAATTAATGTTTGGGTTGTTAAGCTGGGTGAATAACATTTTCTAAGCAAGTTTTTCATTACTGAAAGTTAGTATGATTATTTGTGATATTTGTCTGAAAGCTTAAAATTACTGCCTGTTGCTGCTGTCAATTGTCAGTGCAGCATTTAACACTGTCATTCATTTCTGCCTATCCACTGTCAGCCCGTCCTGAGGAAGTTAAATCCCAGTCTTAAATATTACTTTGAACCATTGGGGGAATTCTACGTAAATAGGCTAACTGGAACTAATATATAGTACTATCTTTACATTATGCCACTGTGTACCTGTAAGTGTTCACTGCGCCACATGTATGCTAACAACATATATGCTACCAACGCTAACTAAACACATTCTTGTCCATTGCACTCATACAAGGCACGATTATACAAAACCTTAACAAATTACAGAAACAGAGACAGAGACAGCTGCAGGCAGACACAGACAGACACACAGATAGCCAGCTAATTGCCACCTGCCAGAATGAAAAAAAAAAACAAAGAGCCACTCCAATATATTCAGTTTTAAGATGCAGAACAGAAACAAAAATAAGCCCCCAAAGGGTTAAACATTTCACTCATATGTGTAATTAAGTGCCTGGTTACACCACAATTAAAATAGGAAATTGTAAAATAGAGAAATAAATAAATAAAATTAATCTTGCAAAGAATTACATTTCACAGTCATAGAACAGTACTGTAAAAGTATATTATAGACAATCCATACCTAAGTGCATAATTTACATGCATTTCTTGCTGAACAAATCCATGCAGTAAAAGAAATGAAATCAGTGGTTCAATCCAATGTGACAGTCTCTCATAAATAAAAGTTCCAGTTACCTATAATATCCTGCGGTTTAGATGATTTTTTGCAAATGCCTTCCTCAATAATTAGCTAGTATACAGCATACTGGTCATCACGATTATTTTCCATGCCATAAAACCCAAATAGCATATTTTTGCAAAATAAAATGAAAAAACGCTAATATAAACTGAGTGCCCTTCCTCTCCTCCAGCTTTTCATTCTCATTGTTTCATTGGTAAGTACTAGGCTACCTGCCCGAGGGCATCTATAAGCCTAGCCAGAATGTGTTGGCTTTCGCCGCCCCCTTAGATTAGCTCCCTGTGCCTCTGTCCAGCAGAGCCATTAGTTCCCTGTGCCTCTGTCCAGCAGAGACACTGCAGTGATCCCCGGGGTAAATTTTCTGTTTCCCATCCACTCGTCAAGGTTTCTCCTGAAGAGTGTTAGTGAGGGGCTCTGCCTAATGTAGATTGGAATCCTGTTCCAAAGCATAGGGAGTCTCTGGGACAGGAATCTATCCCTCCAGCACATCCGATTTATCGTTGTGGTGAGGTTTAGATCCCTACAGTGTGTGGCTCTTGGGGATTTTTTTTTTTTTTTTTAGGTGGAGCATGTCCATCAATTCTGGGTTGGACATGGCCTTGTATGTCAAGCAGAGATCACCTATAATTAAGCAGTATGCAACCAAGTACAGCTGGAGTTTCTTCAGTCGGGCTGCATAGGGCATCTGTATGAGGCCAGTAATCCTCTTGGTGAGGTACTTCTGTGGTCTTTCCAGCTGTTGCAGGCATCTTGTAAGGTACATCCCAAATGGGGCATTTTACTCTATTATGATGGGTCTGATGAGTAGAGGGGCACAATAACCTCTTTTGTTCTAGATGCGAACCCTTTTGCGATTAGGTGGGCCACATAGAAGGTTTTTCTAATCACCTTGGCAATATGACTATCAAAGCAGAGATTACTCTCTACTTGGGTCCCCAGATCCCTTATTACATTTTCCATATTTAGGGAACTACCATGTGTGTGGTAGTTTGCGGGTACTTTGTTTTTTCCAAAGGGGATGACTATGCACTTTTTGGCATTTAGCTTGAGGCCATGATTTTGACACCAGGTATCCGTCTCAGTGAGACCCTTCTGGAGGATGTCTGTATCATTATATTTAGGGGAAACAGGCACCAACATTTATATGCAACTATTTAGGTACTGTTAAAAGTTGGAAGTGACTGCAGATGTCTCTCAATTGGGTCCATGAGAGGTGGATTGTTAGGAAATTTGCATAAGCCTTCTATAAGCAGAAGCAAGTTTGCCCTAGAAAAGTCTTTAAAGACTGTCATTTGATGAAGGACTGATACTGCTAGGCCTGCCAGATGTGACCGATTTGCGGTCTGATTTGATTAAGTGCCACCAGAAATAATATTCAAAATTCACATTTTAGGGAATCAAACAACATACCCAAAATGTCTGCTTCACATAACAAAGAAAACCTGATTGGAGCCATCGCCATGTAAATAAAACGGCAATATGTGGGCACACTTCTGACCTATGCTGACCCAGAGGTACCTATTCACAAAAAGGGACGTACACCACAGTGCGGAAGGGTGAAAAATGCAGATTCCTTGATAAGGCTTACTACCTACCTTGATCTTGCTACAGTTTTTAACACTACCCCTTAATGCAGGCTAGCAGCAAACTAAAAGCACCAAATGTCAATATATTTGTAACTCAAAGGGTAAAGCACTGGATAAAAAACAGGATGCAAAACGTCAGGTTTGCTTTGTACTGCGGGCATTACTACATGCGCTAGTCATTTCATGCATAAGTGAAAAATTGGCTATTCATAACTAAATACAATGATAACTTCAAAGAAGGTACTACAAAAAAAATATTCTAAACCTCTACAAGACAGGCTACAAAAATATTTAACAAGAGTAGTAAAACTGGCATCACCTTTAATGCCAGCAAAAACTGTATTAAGAAGCCTAGCAAAAAATGGTAAATTAGGATTACAAAATAAATAGTCAAATTATAAAAAACACTATCTTCATTAAAGATCTAGGGACAACAGTAATTAATTTAAACTCTGAAGTGGGTGTTTCTACCAAGTTCAGAAAAGCATGTATTAAGTAGCTCATTGGATTCTAAAGGATTGCCTAATAATTCCTCAGAGATCACTTCTAACACTACAACTCCCTGATCGGCCCCAACAACTGAACAAAATGCTGTACTTTACAGCCTTCAAAGAAAACACATGAAAGAACCTGTAAAGGTAAAATTCCTTACTAGAAAAAAAATCATAGGGTTAGAAAGCCTGAACTACTCAGACGTTACGCCTCATCATTACATTCTGTTTCTTACAGATGCTAAGAGGTTACCTCTGCCTGCTCCACAAAGCAATGCCTATACCAATTTTACTTGCAAGTCTACACCTGTAACACATCACTGGTGATCTCATAGTAGATCAGGAAAACACATACTAAAAGTATTTCAATAAAGGAAATACGTAATAGACATTACACATGGCCTTCCAAGACTACAGAAGGAAGAAGAAATCAGTAACATTTCTTGGCACTTACAAAGAAAGCAAACTACATCAATAGGTTATGGCAATCAGGCCAACTGAAGGGCAGAATGTCATAAGCTTGACCACTGGACCTATACAAGTGAGCAACTCTAAGCATATCTTAAACGTAGCTACAAATATATAGCACAGATGATTAGGACTAGTTAATAACCTTAGCCATTTTGTTATATGCTCAAGAAATGGCTTTCAAGAACACACAAAACCACAATCACTGATCGGATAGCTGTTAGTAACACATGGAGCTTCCCCACAGCGACTGTACCTTATGCATACTGTTCACCTTCACTATTTGCTTTTTACAGCAGCAGTGTGGAATTAGAAAATGAGTGTTTCCATTTCAGCAGTTATGAAAAGATAATGACAAAAAAGTGAAGCAGATCAACCCTTCCCAAAGAATTTCTACCTGTAAAGAGATCCTGGCAGTTCCAAAAACACTTTCGTTGTCACTTAAATGTACATATAAAAATAACTTTTGTTACTGCTAAATTTTCCATCTTTCTTTGCACATAAAATTAAAGTGTTTCAGCTTTTTGTCTTTCCAAATGAGACATACCTTTTAGGAAGTTCAAAGCAACAAAGCAAACCTCAGCTCCTAAAATAATAGCTCTTGAACTGCTTCTCAAAATTTAAATCCCTCACTGTGAAGGTGGTGGATGTCTAGGGTGCAATTGCATTGTATTAAGAATTATCGGTAGTACAGTAATGGTAACGCGGCATGAATGCCGATACCGCATTTGCGGTAACGGCTGAAACATAAAAGTGATAACGCGCCTAGTTTGTGTTATTTTAACTGTATCAGACCACTTGCTGCAGTTGTACCAAAACAGTTTCCAAACAGAAGGTTTTTTTTTGTCCAAGTATTTATTTATTCAATAATTTATTCTCTCAACCTTAACTTGATGAGTGCTAGTGCAGGGAATTGTACACTGCTTTCGATAACCGACGTACATTTCTTACTATTAAAAAAACAACTGCTGCAATCAGAGTACACCCCTCTCAGCAGTTTTGCTAAAAACGGACAAAAAAACACGTGAACAAGAAGGGGAAAAATAGCTAGATTGAGGAGGGACAGAAAAAATAGAAGGAACAGATCTATTGTTAGTTTTGTTTTTACAGGGGAATAAAATAAGAAGAGGACAGAGACCCAGCTAATTTAAATAATTGGGTTACATGGGCAGGGACTGACAGTGACATCATAAAGAGGGGAGGTAACTGACAAAGGGGCTGACAATGTTTAGCTTTCGGTCCGAGGTTAAAGATCTTGATTTCAAAAGAGCCAGTGCCCCTTTAACATCAGCTTCATGGAGTGCTACTTCCCCTAATGCATATTTTAGTATGGCCCACTTTTAGTATATTTCAGGTTTCTGGCTGGGTTGTCCCTGCATGAGGTAATTTAACCAACTGGAATTTACTCCTTTATGCATTTTATCCACTTTATCCTGTGAGTTAACATCAGCTTCATGAAGTGCTACTTCCCCTAATGCATATTTTAGTATGGCCCACTTTTAGTATATTTCAGGTTTCTGGCTGGGTTGTCCCTGCATGAGGTAATTTAACCAACTGGAATTTACTCCTTTAGCAACATTAATAAGAATTCTCAGTATTATTTAAAATTTTAGATATTTCAAGACACTTTGGCAAAACCATAATGAAAAGACTATGTTAGCCGAATTTGAAAACTTAAAAAGAAAAGTTATAAAAAAAATGTTAGTAGACTCAAAGACTAATTAATTACATGGTGTTATGCCGTGGAGTTTATATCTGGTGTTTGAAGTCTGCCTCTGTGAAAAAATAACACTTGCGCTTAAGAAAATGTAATTTAAGCTTCTGACAGTTTCATAAAATCCTTAGCTAGATTTGTTACAGTTCAGTATTTTTAGATGTGTAATGAAGAATCATAGTTTATTTATATTTGAATGTGTGACTCACACAATAAGAGAAGGATATAAATAATTAAAGGAATTAAATGTTTTATTTATTGCATCCCAAAATAGCAATGTTGCAACATCTTTACACAGTTGGAAACTGACAGTATCAAAGTTTTAGCTGGTAGCCTTTATAGGTTTATACTTGGTCTGTTAAAGGTGATTGTCTCAAATTACATGGTGAGATTCAGAAAACCTCTCCTGTAGTCCACATGAATAGACATGGTTATGTGCAAAGCAAAATGGTGGCTGATTTTTATTCATAAAATCAGTAGGATTCAAGTATAAGTACCTTATGACTCAGCATAACCTCTTTACAGTCAAGACTGAAATCAGAAAAAGATTTCAGCAAGGTAAATACAGAGCTATAGGTAGGGTTGCCACCTTTTCAAATGCCCAAAGTGGGACATTTTTGGTACAAACATCAGATTTTGCAGGCTGAAACATACCCACGGCCAGTACAAAGGACAGAACTGCACTTTTTTGCCTAATTAAAAGCTTATTCTTGTAGCATTTTAGTTGCTTATTCTGTTCCTTAAAACATTTAGGTGTTTCAGATACAGAATAACTGTTTTATGCAACTATTACATAAAATATAGGAAATAATTTTGTCCTAAAATCTTAGGACATTTGCCATTTTTACAATTTTTTTGCAGGACACAACTGCCCAAAGAGGGACTGTCCCTCACAAAGTGGGACAGGTGGCAACCCTAGCTATAGGTGGATAGACCTATCGCTGATGATTGTGTATCCATATATTCAGCAAATGGGGCAAGTTTCAAATACCATATGAAATGACAGTGACTACAGGTTATAATGTTGGCTGCTCTGCTTCAGTAGCCAGTCTATAATAAGTTTATGTGGCTAGTGGGGAAGATGGAAGGAATGCCACAACATAGTCTGGAATTAGTGGAATTAGATGAAAGCCTATAAAATGCATGTACTGTAGATATTTATGCAGTTAGACAATATCATCTATAAAACTCTGTGTGTGTGTGTGTGTGTGTGTGTGTGAGTGTGTGTGTGTGTGTGTGTGTGTGTGTGTGTGTGTGTGTGTGTGTGTGTGTGTGTGTGTGTGTGTGTGTGTGTGTGTGTGTGTGTGTGTGTGTGTGTGTGTGTGTGTGTGTGTCTGTGTGTGTGTGTTTAAAAAATCTAACATGTTGAGTGCTTTGAATATAACCCTACACTTACAATGCTGGACATAAATGCAGGTCCGAAACACATTTTTGTAATGTTATATAAAATGGTAAATGTGTATATGATGCAACTCTGGATGTAAATGCAGACCAGAAACATGGGCTGCTTTTTGCTGGTGACATTTAGTTTAGATGATTCTTCAGCATACTGGAATGTGTCCCATCACAGTTCCAAAAGTGCATCAGATGTTGGACAGGAGTTTTAAATTGCACTGGGAATGCATATGAGTGCTGCTTTCTATGGTACTAAAGAGCTGTTAACCTTAATCATTTCACTCAGTACATTATGTAAGGGAATTCAGAAGAATAATTGTGCCAGTCTTTGTATTTGTATGCTTTCTCTTGTCCTCATGCTTATGTCGATTACTTTGCAGTAAAACACCTAGCAACTACTTGGTACTTCCATGCCCATGCTGTTAAGAAGTTCAGACACTACCTGTTCCTTCCAGCAACTTGCTAACTTATTGCATTTGGTAGGGAGCTTTTCTGTTTTTTCCTTTATTGTATCAGCTTCTTTGACTGGACTTTACTGCCCTGCTAGCGGATATGTTTGGCAAAAATTTCTCTCCCTTATCTCCTCCAAACTTATCACAAATCTTGCCCACAACCCCCCATCCTATATATATGAAGAGCAGGTTATTAAAGCAACCTCTGTGGGACCAGACAGCATCCCAGGCTGTCTTCTAACCAAGCTAAAACATGAACTAACAACACCATTAAGTACCCTTTTCAATCATAGCCTAACCACAGGCTTTGTTCTTGTAGAATGGAGAACAGCAACAGTTATTCTCCTCCACAAAGGTGGCCTAACAACAGACCCAGAGAACTATAGACCCATACGTCTGACCAACTTCATCTGTAAGGCCATGGAACATATCATTATGGACCTAATTAATAAAGACATAGGCAACCTCCAAACCCCGGATCGAACCCAATTCAGCTTCATCAAGGGCAAATCATACCTGTTAAATCTGTAGATTTCTTTGAAAATGTGACCAGGGCCATTGATGAGGGTAAATCTGCATAGAACATACCTTGACTTGGCAAAGGCTTCTGACACAATCCCACACTCAGGCATTACCAATAAACTTAGCAAACTGAATGCTAACCACCTTCTTTTAAGATGGGTTTTCAACTGGCTCACAAACCAGACACAGACTATCAAAGTGGGTGACTCTACATCAACCAGCAGACCTATCACCAGCGAAGTGCCACAAGGGTCATTGTTGGGCCCCCTAATGTTTGGTATATACATTTCAGCAGTTTAACCCAAAACTAAGGGGTTGTGGCTGGCCACGTTTATGGATGACTGCAAACTAGGAGCAATTATTGAATCCCCAAATGATGTCAGTATACTTCAGGATGGTCTTATGCAGACCAACAACTGGTGTCTTAGTCAGGATCACAATCTGAATGCAAAGAAATGCATCATCATTCCCTTCAACAAAAACAATATCCCTTCACACTATCAAGTCAACAATAATACCCTAAGTACCTACAAAGTGGTAAGGGATCTGGGATCACAAGTTGACTGCAACCTTAATTTTGACTAGCATATGTCTACTGTAGTAAGGAAGGCTTTCTATGTACCACACTTAATTATTAAAGACATCACCTCTAGAGCAAAGGAAGTTATAACCCCTCTATACCCATCAATAATCAGGCCCATAATTGAGTATAATGCCCCTTTTGGCATGTACGTACAAAGCACCTGCAGCAATTGGAGAGACCTCAAAGGTTTCTAATAAAGAAGATCAAGGCACATTAGTATGTGTCTTACACAGACCAAATAAAGTCCCTGTCACTATACTCTGTATTGTAGAGACTTCTCAGGGGAGACTTATGCCTGGCTTACAGAGCAATCTAAGACCTAAACCTAATGAACTTGCTGCACATCCGTAAATCAAACATGAATAGAGCTACCCATTCCAAGGACCTAAATATGGCCTGAAACTGAAATAAGACATGCTGGAGGGACAGATTTGTCTCTCAGTGACTGTTGCACCTTTGGAATAGCCTACCAATTCATGTGAAACAGAGCAACTCTATGTCACTGTTCAAAACGAACCTGGACGAGTGGCTGGGGCACAGTAAATTCTTACCAGGATATCACCCACAACCCTCCTGGACATGGGCAGTCATTACTAAATGTAGTCCTGGGTTTTGATTAGAGTATATATGGTATTACATTGGGATGAAATGACCACCAGGTTGATAGCCTAGTAAACTCCTATGATCCTATGATCCTATGTAGAAACTTTTGTAATCCCTTTTTGTAATGCTACTAGATGTGCACTATGGAGCTGCTTTGTAGTCTCTTATTCCTCCTTTATTTATTCTGTACTCTCGTAGAATTCATTGTTGAGTTATTTATCCTTTTTTTGCCTTCTTGATGGTTATGTCCATTTTCACTGCCATGACTCCTGCTTTGATTCTCTCTGCATATGCTCAGACTGTTAGCTCTTGCTGCACTCACTGTGTAGCTCACTTTGCTCTTCCTTTGCCCAACACAACAGTCTCCCCAAAACAGAGTGCCCACCTGTCCCTCTTTCCCATGACAGTCCCAGTTTTGGGAAGTCATGTCCTTTTAAAAACATGAGAAGTAGAAAATGTCACAGGGATTTTAGGACAAAAACAAATGTTTACCAAGTTTTGACTAATAGTTGCATAAAACAATAACTTTATATCTGAAACATGTTAATATTATATGAAATAAGACAACTCACATTCTGCAAGTGTGACCTTTTATTTTGGAAATAAAGTAAAGTCAAGTTATTTACATTTGATGAAGGTATGGTACGTACAGCAAAATCTCATATTTCCATGAAAAATGTCCTACTTTGAGCATCTGAAAAGGTGATACCCCTATTCCAAATCTAAGCTACTTTTATATCATTTGATCAGGCTCAACTCCTAAACTGCAGTTCACTTTATTACCAACCAAGTGACACAAACCACTCTAAACAAGACAGTCTACACTCTAGTACAGATTACTCTCCCTTCTTCCTCTAAACACCAACTAATGATATGTAGACAGTCAGATTTCCTTAGTTGTATGTCCTTCATACTCTCATCTTAACTGTATTCTTCTTCCAATAAAAAAAAAAAAAAACAGTCTGAGTTACTTTTCTGCTCTCTGTAAAATTGAGAAAGCGTAACTAGGTCAATACATTGATATTTCTTCCGTTAATATCACTCCTGAAATATACTGATCCGTTTGGTAAAACAATAAGCACAACACAAAATCCAAACGGTTCTATCCACCAGATAACACAGTTCAACAAAATAAATCCAACCGGTTAAAAACAAAGATGATTTAATCCAAATAAAGACAGATTGTTGAGCGCTTTCACCCGCTACACACAGCGAGTTTCATCAGAACAGTTAAATGAAATGCTTTGCATACATTTATATTAAAAAAAGCGCCAAAAAGCATGGCATTAAAAAACAATCACTTATTTAAAGTGGTAGTGCATATTTTTAGTATACTAACCTTCTCAATAAAAATAAGAAACTCTCCTGCTGTGATACCAGCAGTGTAGCTTAGTTCATTCATTCTAAAAGTAATAAAAAAAAAAAAAAAAACTGCTTTAGTTCTTCTTGCTATGTCAATAATAAACTATAGTACAATAAAGTATTATTTAATGAGTCACTCTGTGAAATGTTTAAAATCTTTTCGACATTATATCACTAATATGAGTTAATTTTTGAACTTGATGGCATACCCTGCTGTATGTGTTACATTGCCATTATATATTCATAATTACAACAAAAGTAATGGTTTGATAGACAGGTAATCATTTATTCCTGGTAAGGAGGTGGCATCCGTGTACACCTGCCAGTACAGTTCTCTGTAAGCTAAATAATTATTAATGTTGCCCCCTCTAGGATTTTTCTTAATTATTTCTATAATGGCAAATTTGAACGAATGCCCTGTCCCTTTATTTATAATATGCCTAGCCAAGGCATTTTTATTGTCTCTCCTTTTTATACAGTATGTGTGAGCATATATTCTCTGTTTGAAATATCTCTCAGTTTTTCCGATATAAAAAGCGGAACAGGCCGTGCATGTAGCAATATATACAAGCATCTTAGATTTACAATTTCCCTTTGATGTAAAGATCTTAGACCTATTGACATTTTTTAACTTAATGCATTCATTCTCATTAATAAATGAGCACTGATTACAAGCACCACACTTACTAGTGTGTGAGTTGCGTTCAGTGTGTGTGTGTTTTGATAATTCCAATAAGCATTTAAGGTTTCTTCCCATTTTGTTTACAAATACTGGTCTACTGCCTACCTTGTCCAAAATTTCATTCTGGCATGTTAAAATGTGCCAATTACTAATTATTATGTCTTTAATAATATTACTAAAAGGGCCAAATTCAACAATGCAGGCTCTATTATATTGTCTGATAACTCCCCCTGTGTTCTCATTGAGTCCTATTTCAGATGTTACAAGGTGTATTAGTTCCTAATAATGGGGTGTACCTACTTTCTCTTAATTCAACTATGTAGCTAGAAATATTATTCATTAGATCTACGGCATAACCTCTTTCCTGAAACAAAGATGTAATAAATTCTATTTCCTTAATCATATCTAAATTGTTAGAAGTCATGCGCATGGCCCTAATACATTGACCCTTAAATATGTTGCATTTCATCTTTCTAGGATGGCAACTGTGATATTCTATATAAGAATTGGAAAAAGTATTTTTCCTATAGATGTTAGATTTCAAACTATCACTGTCTACAGAAATCAAGGTATCCAGGTATGGCACTCCCTGAGTGTTATGAACTTCCGTAAATTTTAAATATTCACAAGTAGAATTTATATAGGTGAAAAATTCACAAAATGCTCTGTCTTCACCATTCCACATGATGTAAATATCGTCCAAAAATCTGGAATAGTAGTGTACGGACTTGAAGTATGGACTTTACTTTTTCCAATTCTTATATAGAATATCACAGTTGCCATCCTAGAAAGATGAAATGCAACATATTTAAGGGTCAATGTATTAGGGCCATGCGCATGACTTCTAACAATTTAGATATGATTAAGGAAATAGAATTTATTACATCTTTGTTTCAGGAAAGAGGTTATGCCGTAGATCTAATGAATAATATTTCTAGCTACATAGTTGAATTAAGAGAAAGTAGGTACACCCCATTATTAGGAACTAATACACCCCTTGTAACATCTGAAATAGGACTCAATGAGAACACAGGGGGAGTTATCAGACAATATAATAGAGCCTGCATTGTTGAATTTGGCCCTTTAGTAATATTATTAAAGACATAATAATTAGTAATTGGCACATTTTAACATGCCAGAATGAAATTTTGGACAAGGTAGGCAGTAGACCAGTATTTGTAAACAAAATGGGAAGAAACCTTAAATGCTTATTGGAATTATCAAAACACACACACACTGAACGCAACTCACACACTAGTAAGTGTGGTGCTTGTAATCAGTGCTCATTTATTAATGAGAATGAATGCATTAAGTTAAAAAACATCAATAGGTCTAAGATCTTTACATCAAAGGGAAATTGTAAATCTAAGATGCTTGTATATATTGCTACATGCATGGCCTGTCCTGCTTTTTATATCGGAAAAACTGAGAGATATTTCAAACAGAGAATATATGCTCACACATACTGTATAAAAAGGAGAGACAATAAAAATGCCTTGGCTAGGCATATTATAAACAAAGGGACAGGGCATTCGTTCAAATTTGCCATTATAGAAATAATTAAGAAAAATCCTAGAGGGGGCAACATTAATAACTATTTAGCTTATAGAGAACTGTACTGGCAGGTGTACACGGACGCCACCTCCTTACCAGGAATAAATGATTACCTGTCCATCAAACCATTACTTTTGTTGTAATTATGAATTTATAATGGCAATGTATACTTACAGCAGGGTATGACATCAAGTTAAAAATTAACTCATATTAGTGATATAATGTTGAAAAGATTTTAAATATTTCATAGAGTGACTCATTAAATAATACTTTATTGTATTATAGTTCATTAATGTTATAGCAAGAAGAACTAAAGTAGTTTTTTATTACATTTAGAGTGAATGAACTAAGCTACACTGCTGGTATCACAGCAGGAGAGTTTTTATTTTTATTGAGAAGGTTAGTATACTAAAAATATGTACTACCACTTTAAATAGTGATTGTTTTTTAATGCCATGCTTTTTGGCGCTTTTTTCAATATAAATGTTTGCAAAGCATTTCATTTAACTGTTCTGATGAAACTCGCTGTGTGTAGCGGGTGAAAGCGCTCAACAATCTGTCTTTATTTGGATTAAATCATCTTTGTTTTTAACCGGTTGGATTTATTTTGTTGAACTGTGTTATCTGGTGGATAGAACCGTTTGGATTTTGTGTTGTGCTTATTGTTTTACCAAACGGATCAGCATATTTCAGGAGTTGTTCGATGGAATCCACCAACACTACTGCAGACTTGGCTCCTAGTTCTGGTTCTGATTTAGAACGGCTGAAAGCAGAGGTTTCCGCTTTACGTAATGAGGTGTCCAAGCTAGCGGAACTGTTCAGCAAGATCCCCGGTCTCATTGATTCCAGGGTGAATACCTTGACTTTCGAGAACGAAAGAAATGCTTTGCACCATGTTTCAGGGAGCAACGGAAACATGGAGCAGTCTGGTACTCATTTTTCTAATCAAGATTTACCGGACACATCATCGCCAGGAATTCCTAATGGGCAGAACGCCGGTCACGCACAAGGGTGTGCGATTGACCTTCCCTGCAGCTCTGCTACTAATTTTAACAACAGAACAACAGGAACAGAATTTACTTTTGATTTCTCGTTTGGAAACCTTTCAGAGGAGATAAAGAGAGTGGGGACTAGACCAAAACTCACACAGGCCACTCGGACCTATGCACAAGTTTCTAACAACAAAGCACAGGATAAAGGTACTGTTACTCACAATAAAGACAAGAAACTTCATATTTTTCAAGAGTTTCTTGGTCAAGATTGTAATTTTGACTATGTTAATAATAATTCTTACCGTGCTAAACAGAAAGGCACTTTAAGGGACTCCATTTTTAGTTTCGGAAAGAAACTTAATGTTATCAATGGACTTAAGTTAGACAACGCATACTTAAATTACTGTATTTCCATCAAAACCATACCCATGGGTTTGCGTTTTTTTAAACTACCGATGGGGATTGATTTAAATGATGAAGTTAAATCAGATTTTAATTGTCTTTTTGATAATTTTGGTATCCAGTATATGAAATTAGTGATTAAATATAATGATGAGAAGCTATGTAAACTTATGGCTGAAGTGGAGAAGTTGCACAATGTTATAACGCAAGATTTGGCATTTCCACAATGGGAATCTTTGTTTTATAAACAGTTTGATACTGCTGATTTTAGGGCAAAGAAGGCCCAAGAACGCAAATATAAAAAGTTACATAGGGATAGGGAACAGTACAAGAATCATACGAACTACAAATGGAATACATTTCAGCACAGTCCCACACAACACAGTAAGGAATATGATCAAGAATATATTTCTAGGGATGAAGAAAACAATCAGTTTTTTCACAACCAAGGAGGAAGACATTTTGCAAAGTGGAAAAAAGGGGGAAAGTGGAAAATGAAATATTAAGTTTTGACAGACAACAACTAGTTAGTATACCCGATAGTTGTGACAATCCTGATGTTTCTACAAATAATAACATAGTTTGTACACAGAACAACTTTACAATTTACAACTACAGTGGGTTACCTTTGGAGAAATCGCATTTCAGCCTACTATCCAAAGGGTTAAAATTTATCCCCACACCAAAGCTTAATGTAGTCAATAGTATCCTCGGTTTTAAAAAATATGTGAGGAAATTAAATCTCTCAATGATGTTTGGAAGTAATGAGCATGAAGGGTCTGTAGGTGTAAATGGATTAAGAAAGAAAAGTAGTTACATGCCTTTGGCCAATCCCAGCATTCATAAGTTTGACCAAAAAGTAACTAGAGAACTATATGGTATTAGTTACACCTACAAAGGACTCAGATACAATTCCAACCTTTCTCAAACAGAGAATGCCACTTTAGTAGACTTACAAAATAATAATAACATCAGAGTCATGAAACCGGACAAGGGGGGAGGCATAGTTATTTATGATGCACTTACATATAGAGGGATTATTCAGGATATTCTACATGAATCAGGTAATTATACATCTATTTCACAGAATGAAATAAATATAGCTTATAACAGGATTGACATGTATTTGGAAGAATATTTCCTGGATCAAAGAATAACAGAGGATTTATATCATTATATGACAGTGCCTCATCCTACTATGGCCACCATAGTAGGCATCCCTAAGGTCCACAAAGACATTGCCAACCCGCCTTTTCGACCAATAATATCAGGCAGCAGGTCTAAGACCTTCCCTATCGGAGAGGTCATAGATAGTATGTTGAAACCTATATACAACCAGGTTAAACATATGGTAAAAGACTCGTGGGAATTTCTGAAAAACTATCCAGTTTCTAAATTCAACAGCAACACTATCTTTAGTAGTATAGATGTTGTTGATTTATTTAGCAGTATTCCCATCGAGGATGGACTTGAAGCTTTTGCCAATTGTCTTAGGAGACATTCAGACTTGACCTGGGACACCATTACACTAGTGACGGACTTGATGTCAATTGTGCTAGAAAATAATTTCATACACTATGAAGGGAATTTATACAAGCAAACCAGGGGCGTTGCTATGGGGGCGGCTTGTGCCCCCATATTCGCCAACCTGGTTATGCTTGAATGGGAGGACAACTTTATTTTCAACAGTCCATACTTCAAGTCCGTACACTACTATTCCAGATTTTTGGACGATATTTACATCATGTGGAATGGTGAAGACAGAGCATTTTGTGAATTTTTCACCTATATAAATTCTACTTGTGAATATTTAAAATTTACGGAAGTTCATAACACTCAGGGAGTGCCATACCTGGATACCTTGATTTCTGTAGACAGTGATAGTTTGAAATCTAACATCTATAGGAAAAATACTTTTTCCAATTCTTATATAGAATATCACAGTTGCCATCCTAGAAAGATGAAATGCAACATATTTAAGGGTCAATGTATTAGGGCCATGCGCATGACTTCTAACAATTTAGATATGATTAAGGAAATAGAATTTATTACATCTTTGTTTCAGGAAAGAGGTTATGCCGTAGATCTAATGAATAATATTTCTAGCTACATAGTTGAATTAAGAGAAAGTAGGTACACCCCATTATTAGGAACTAATACACCCCTTGTAACATCTGAAATAGGACTCAATGAGAACACAGGGGGAGTTATCAGACAATATAATAGAGCCTGCATTGTTGAATTTGGCCCTTTTAGTAATATTATTAAAGACATAATAATTAGTAATTGGCACATTTTAACATGCCAGAATGAAATTTTGGACAAGGTAGGCAGTAGACCAGTATTTGTAAACAAAATGGGAAGAAACCTTAAATGCTTATTGGAATTATCAAAACACACACACACTGAACGCAACTCACACACTAGTAAGTGTGGTGCTTGTAATCAGTGCTCATTTATTAATGAGAATGAATGCATTAAGTTAAAAAATGTCAATAGGTCTAAGATCTTTACATCAAAGGGAAATTGTAAATCTAAGATGCTTGTATATATTGCTACATGCACGGCCTGTTCCGCTTTTTATATCGGAAAAACTGAGAGATATTTCAAACAGAGAATATATGCTCACACATACTGTATAAAAAGGAGAGACAATAAAAATGCCTTGGCTAGGCATATTATAAATAAAGGGACAGGGCATTCGTTCAAATTTGCCATTATAGAAATAATTAAGAAAAATCCTAGAGGGGGCAACATTAATAATTATTTAGCTTACAGAGAACTGTACTGGCAGGTGTACACGGATGCCACCTCCTTACCAGGAATAAATGATTACCTGTCTATCAAACCATTACTTTTGTTGTAATTATGAATATATAATGGCAATGTAACACATACAGCAGGGTATGCCATCAAGTTCAAAAATTAACTCATATTAGTGATATAATGTCGAAAAGATTTTAAACATTTCACAGAGTGACTCATTAAATAATATTTTATTGTACTTTAGTTCATTATTGACATAGCAAGAAGAACTAAAGCAGTTTCTTTATTACATCTAGAATGAATGAACTAAGCTACACTGCTGGTATTACAGCAGGAGTGTATTTATTCTTATTGAGATGGTTAGTATATATAAAAAATATGTACTACCACTTTAAATAAGTGATTGTTTTTTAATGCCATGCTTTTTGGCGCTTTTTTTAATATAAATGTATGCAAAGCATTTCTCTTAACTGTTCTGATGAAACTCGCTGTGTGTAGCGGGTGAAAGCGCTCAACAATCTGTCTTTATTTGGATTAAATCATCTTTGTTTTTACCGGTTGGATTTATTTTGTTGAACTGTGTTATCTGGTGGATAGAACTGTTTGGATTTTGTGTTCCGTTAATATCAGGAGATATCTCACTAAAATTGACAAATCTTAATCATGTTGATAGTTTGATCCTCTTCTTCTAGTAATTTCAGGAGATATATACAAGCCAATCAGCCTCACTAATACCACTTCTAATCACTGTTAAGCTATTCTGGCCACTACTAGATGTTTTTTGATGTTTGTATTTATTTAATGTTTATAAAGACAATGTTATTTAAAGTTTGGATATTGTGTTTTAAATAATTTTGTATAAAATGGTAATGCTGCTTTAACATTTTTGGCAGACTCAGTCACATGATTTGTAAGTTTTTAAATTGTAGCCTCATTTTTTGTAGTTATCTGATGAAGTCTCTAAGTATTTGTGACAAAAGCACTTATCTGTATATTGTATTTGTGGATTTGTGCAATAAACACATTTTTCTGGTGTGAACCTCTTGCTCCTGGCACCTTTTGGATTTATCAGTTTGTATTTTCTTTGTTTGGTTATTATCTCTCTTAGATACTAATACAGCTGACCCCATACTCTACCCCTGTTCAACCAAGACCATGCACAGCTCTTAAAAATTAGTCCAGTACTCACCTTGATCATAAGAAGGTTGCTCCTAAAACTAAAAACTACTTCTGTAGCTGTAGACCAACTACCATCTGACTACCTAAAAATGGCTGCAAAAGACATAGCTTTCCCTGTGTCCATACTGATTAATCAGTTCATAGCAGAAAGGTACATCCCATCACTGTGGAAAAAAATCCTACATAATACCACTACATAAATATGGCACATCTACAGAGTTTAATAACTACAGACCAATAGCAGTTCTCTCACCACACTCCAAAATATTAGAGAAATTCATCCATATGCAGCTGATGAAATACCTAACCTCAAATAACCTGCTCTCAGAAACACAACATGGCTTTAGGCTCTAGCACAGCACCACTAGTGCTCCACTACATTTTACTAATATAATAACCAACATAGAAACAATGGTCTGCTTATGTTCACCATGTTCTTTGAATTGTCAGAGGCATTTTGACCCTCCGTACCATCCACTCATCCAGCAAACTGCTTCTAGAATCTAAGAAATGCCACAACTCTTTTGGTGACTCCTTATTTGTAAATGAAGTTGGAAAATTTTGGAACAGCATTCCCCAATATATACTAAATATCCCTACTACCTCCAAGTTCAAACTCCTTAAAGAACATCTAAATATTAACTGGCTATGCTTCTGTATTCCCCTGAATAACTTTATCTCTTCTCACTCTTCACTTTGCCTTTACTGAATCCTCCTATCAGATCTCCTCCTAACCTTTTCTCTACCCTTCTTCATATTACTAATTGCACCTTTTTAATAAAGCTCTTCTTTCACTCCCCACTTTTCCTTTTTACATTTTTAATTTGCTGAGGGCGTACAGCATGTATCTGCCAAAACGTTGTTGATACAGTTAAACTCTATATACATTGTAACTGCATTATTTTTTATCAGTGTCTGTTATTCTAAAAGTATATTAGTTCTGGTCTAAGCACTTGGGCTTCAGGCCAGTTATTTTACATTAAGAAGGTTTGTGGTCTGCACTGTTATGGCAGGACAGGTAGCTTACATCCTTCTAAGTTGGGAATTGCTGATTGAAGGCTCAGCGCCTGTTATTCTAAAAGTGTATTAGTTCTGGTTTAAGCTCTTGGGGTTCAGGCCAGTTATTTTACATTAAGAAGGTTTGTGGTCTGCATTCTTTTGGGAGGAGAGGCTAGATTCTGCCCTTCTGAGCTGAGAATTTCTACTTAAAGGATTATTGTGCCTGCTTATTTGAACTGTTTCTTTCTAAAATTGGTGCGCCTTGTTTGTTGTAGCATAGACTAGATTCAGGCATGCTGAATCTAGCTTTGTTTGTGTAACTTGAGCACTAATCCAGGCCATCTTTTTTGGAGAAGGTTTCCCTGAACCCTAGTGGCAGGAGTGTGCAGTTAGAGCTTGTCTGATTGAAGACTGCTGGAACAGGGCTCAGTTTTGAGCTTTTGTACTGGTCAATTGGGTAATTTGTTTAAATCAGTTTGCTTGTTTTCTATTGTTATATAAAAAAATGCACTTTATTCATTTGCTTTTATTGTATTTGTGTTTCTTCCGACTTTATTGCATTTATTCTGCTGCATTTATTACTGCTTGTTAGTAGCCTGATTAAATTGTAACTGTTATTCTAAGCCTTTAGTTGAAGCACTTGGGCTTCAGACCAGTTGTTTTACATTAAGAAGGTTTGTGGTTTGCACTGTTGTGGTAGAACAGGTAGCTTGCATCCTTCTAAGTTGGGAGTTGCTGAGTGAAGGCTTAGTGTCTGTTATTCTAAAAGTGTATTAGTTCTGGTTTAAGCACTTGGGCTTCGTGCCAGTTATTTTACATTAAGAAGGTGTGTTCTGTACTCTTGTGGGAGGAGAAGGTAGATTCTGCCCTTCTGAGCTGGGAGTTTCTGGTTAAAGGCTTATTGTGCCTGCTTATTTGAACTGTTTCTTTCTGAAGTTGGTACGCCTTGTTTGCTGTAGCATAGACTAAATTCAGTCCTGCTGAATCTAACTTTATTTTTATAACTTGAGCACTAATCCAGACCGTCTTTTTTTGGAGAAGGTTCCCCTGCACCCTAGTGGCAGGAGTGTGCAGTTAGAACTTGTCTGATCGAAGAGTGCTGGAACGGGGCTCAGTTTTTAGCTTTTTATTGATTAATTGGTTAATTTGTTTAAATCAGTTTGCTCATTTGCTACTGTTATATTAAAAAAAGGAAGAAAAAGAAAAAAAATACACTTTATGCATCGCCACTTAGCTAGGGTTAAACTATTTCAGGCACCATAAAGTCTGCTCTTCAAATATTCCCTTAGAACTAGCCAGTTTTTTAGTTTTAGCACTCAAATCTGTTTCTTTGAGCTCAGCACTTGTTCAGAACCCATTGTAAGCACCAAATAAGCTGCAAATTGCTACAGCACTCAACTTTCCTCACTTGTCTACAGGAAAACAGTTTTTAGTACTTAATAAATAAGCACCTATCCAGGCATGCCTAATGGTCAGCTCCTGGTGTTTTCTCCTGTCTACCAGATGAATCTGGGCATCTTAGGACAATGCAGCAATTGCCTCATGTACACAGACAACCCTCTCCTCCTACCACCCAACACTACAACCTGTGAGACATGCACTTATATAGCCAAACTGGAAGCAAAGCTCTCTTCACCCAAGACTGGACTAGACAGTCAAGAGGAGAAGGTAAACACTTGTACCATACCACACTGATCACATAGTCCCTCCAGTCCACCACCAAAACACACACCTAGCAACACAAAACACACACCTACATTCACAGAGGCTCTCAGTAAAAATCTGCTCAAGCAACAGAGACCTCCAAAGCAGAAACACAAGCAACCTCCACCCCTCCAACACAACCCAAATGACACATAGCCCACAAGCTCAGTGTTCCACTCAACCATAGCCCATAAGGTATAACAACGTACCCAACACTCTAGTCATAAGTGACTCTACAGTCAGGCATACTGATGTTTCACTCACCAGGCTAAACAAGGAGAAAGTTACTGTCAGCTGCCTGTCAGGTGCCAGGATCCACCACATAATGCACACACTCAGGTCACTCCACAACAAGTACAAATATGACTCTGTCATTGTCCATGTTGGTGTGAATAACCTGAGATGTACCTCCCTGGACTACATGAAAAGAGACATGTAGGAGCTCTCTGATCTTGTAGCCCAGGCAGGTATGACCCTAACCCTGAGTAGCATCCTGCCATCACCCAGAATGATACCACAGTACAAGGACAAAATGATTGACTTCAACAATTGGCTAAGCTTCTGGTGTCATTCTAAGGGGATCCAGTATCTGTCTGCCTGGGACGACATTATCGACAGACTATGATGCTTTGCCAGAGATGGCCTGCACCTGTCATCCTTGGGATTCTGGATATTGGCTAAGGCTCTTGCCACCCCTATAGTGCCTTTTTTAGGAAAGGTTCAAATGACAAATTCACCACCATAACAGGTACAAGCAAGCAAAATCTGAGGGTAATGCTACTCAATGCTAGAAGTCTAAAGCTCAAAATGCATTCACTCGAGCCACTCCTTAAAATGGAGAACATCGACAACTGTGCAGTGAAAGAGACCTGGTTCAAAGCTCCAGAGATCACCCCTGCATTACCAGGGTATAATTCATACCACACTTTTCACCCACCTAACCTGGACCGAAACACTAAAGGTGGATTCGTGTCCATATTCATTAAGGATATCCACACCTCCACTCTAGTTGCTCAGCATAATGCATCCAGGATTTACCCCTGGGATCATGTCAGTCGCCCTGCTAGACAGGAGACTAGGGAAGAAAACATTCTGGGAAGAAATAGCCAGGGAATTGTTATGGCTAGGCTTGTATAGGCCCTAGGGCCGATAGCCTAGTACCAACCTGTGAATAATGTTACTTCCTTACATTTTATATATACTGTTTAATCTGCATGTTGCAATCTTCTGTTTTTGTATTTTGTATTCTTGTCAGTTTTTTTTCTTGGAGCCCCCCGGGCCTCCACTGAAAATGGGCTGCTAGCCCATTCAGAGTATCTCGGTAAACAAATGTAAATAAATAAATAAATTTGATACTGTCTCACACCACCAACTGCTCGATTTAATTCTCCTCAATAGGACTGTCACAATACTCCTTGTCATGGTTTCTGTGTTACCTATTTGGAAGGCAACAAGCCATTAAATGGCAACAAACTACTCATTCTTTCAACCAGTTACTATAGGTGTCACTCAGGTCTCTCTCCTGGGTCCTGTCCTATTTAATGTATTTATTAATAACCTCCATACCTCGACTCATCATGCTAGTTCAGTTCAGAGTGCAGACGATTCAACATAAATATGTGCAGTCTCAACAATAAATATGCTCCAAGACATTACCCAAAAATCATTCTCCTCTGTAGAAACCTAGCTCAATCCCAAGAAAACTAAGTTAGTGCTTTTTACCTCAAAAAGTTGCCAAAATCCAAAGCAATCTTATACCATACAATCAGCAAATAATACTGTCATTAAAACTGTAACTCGCATTAAACTTCTAGGCATTATAATAGATGACGATCTTAAATATAACCAGCGTATACTGCACAGCATTAACTCTGCACACCAGAAACTATTCTCCCTTTAGAAGATCAATGGATTTCATACAGATACTGTAAGAAAGAACTCTAGCTGCCACCATCTTATTGCCAACCCTCTTATACACTCTTCCTATCCTAAGAAACTTAAATAATACTTAAAGAATGAAACTTGCCTCCTGCTATAGTAAAATAACTAAATATGCCACCAATCTCCCTCATAGGACCCATCATTGTCATAGCTTAAAGCAATTAAACTGGCTTGAACTGCACAGTACCATAACATACTCACAACAACTATAGCACACAAACTCATTCATCATCCTGAAAAATGTCCTGCACCACAACATTTATTACTGCCCTACTATCCAGCAAGGGACCTCTGTTCTAGTAGCAAATTCTAACTACTCACAAATAAGTCAAATGCTGTTGCAGGAGACTTGCTCTACTCCCATACATTGCTAAAGTGTAGAATAGTATCCCCACACAAATAAAACTCATACAAACTCAATAGTTTTAAACCACTGCTTAAACAACATCTTAACCAATCATGTTCCTGCACATGCTCATAACTAGTTTAAGACTGTATGCTTACTGCACAATACTATCCAAATACTCTCCTTAAACAGAATGCTCTCAACATCCCACTGAAATGACAAAACAATTTTTATACATAATTGCTGCCTGCCTGTACAATCCACTAAGTTGCATATGGGCTTTCTCTTTAGTGACTTCTACCTCTGAAAAATCTTAGAATGTGTAAGTGTAACTACTCCATGTGTATACATGTAAATAGAGATTTAACTGCTTTGTACTTATCTTGAACTTAGTATAATGCAAAGTAAGCTAATAGAGCTTTTCTTCCCATGCCTCCACTGAAAATGGGCATTACCTAGTCTCACTTTCCTGGTAAATTCAATTCAGTTCAATTCAACTTTATTGCCATATGTACTAGAGACAGCGTCACAAAGTACAATGAAACTCTTATTCTGCAAATCCTTCAGCAACATATAAAAACAATGACAGTTAATGAAAAGTAATCTAAGACAAAAGATAGACAATAATATAAATACCATTCTCAGTAAATATATATAACTGCACAAAAGAGCATATTTGTGCAAAAAAAGCAAATAAATAAATAAATAAATAAAGACAAATCAATAAATTTATATTCTGGCCCACACTGAGTTACTTGACATCACCCTATATTGTTCTAAAAATTACTATGGTGTGTTATTTACCTCCTATATCTTTCTGTCTCTTTTTCTCTATTTCCCAGTTTGTCTTAAAAAACACTATAGCCCTAGTTACCTAACATCACACATAGCAGAGAAATAATCATTCCGGGTTTCTTTAACATAAACGTCCTTGGCCATTTTGAGCATGTGCTCAGTAGCTTCCTATCTGACCTGGATTTTTTTCCAGTTAATCATTTAAATTATCAGACCTGAAATAACCCAATAAATGTATCATCATAGACTTTGACATCACAAACTAGGCTAGTATGATTCAATCAATCCAAACCAATCTTTCTAACATTGGCAGTTGTTATGGCATCTCATTTATTTACACACAGAAAAACAAACTAGACCATCATCACCCCTCATCCTTTTTCATACATGCAGCTACTCCTTTCTGACATGCAATGAGCACATAATGGCCTAACTTCTATTACGTGGTCTATCATATGTTGAACCTCATGTTTAAACACAACAGTACTCCTAACATCTGTCCTAGTAAACCTTCAAAAAAATTTATCCACAGGAAGGTCTATCATGGATTATACCAGACCTATGTTCACTTCTTATACAAACAGATTCTGTCTGGGCTACATGGAAAAACACTCATTGGTCTCTAGACCATATTTCCTATATTACCTTACCTAATCATGTAAGAATAATATTATATGGCTAAAGCTATTGATATGCGTAAGTGACAAGTAGTTCATTTTTTTGAATTGTAGCAAACTCTAGAAAGAAGTTAATAATGTTGCTGGTTGCTCAAAAACAAATAACAAACCCCCATCATTTGCCTATTTTGATTTCACAATGGAATTCTGTAGGTCTATACACTCTCATTCCTCTCCTACTCAACCTGAATCTCAGCCAACAGAACCTTACCACCGTTACTTCTATTTTAGAAAGGATTACTTATAATAATGTCTTCGGGTTGTTTTTTTTTTTTTTCAACCATTCCAAACAATGTATCTCCTAGATCTCCCTGATCTGAGGGGAATTCAGAAAACTTTGCCACATTGTGGAAAGTAAATGCGTATGATGGACAGCTATGTACAGGGTGTGTGCGATTCAGCGATACACTTATCCCTAGCAGAGAGTGCCAAGCAGCAGTACAGGCTGCAATATATGATAATGGCTGTACAATAATATGATAATGTGGAATAATATTAAAATGGGAGTGTAGAGTATGCAAATGAGGTAAACCAAGCTGTCAGATTGATTCATAAATGTATAAATGCCATGCCATGGTATCCTCTGTCTAAATGAACACTGCTGAATGCCCATGTTCATGCTCAGGGAATTGAGTAAAAATGTTGGGGGTTACCACTGCATTAAGTAAATGTGTATCTGCAAAAATCTCTTTATAACTGCTATGAACCATGGCAGTATGCATAATATCCTTCTGAGGCACTTAATATTTCATGACCTTCATCACCATCATCATCATCATCAACAACCTCCTTTTTGCCCATTTTCTACATGGAGTCAGGGTGTCATGTTAACTGTCACTATATTTCTCAATTCATTGTCACACTCCTGCCTTCTTCAACACTCATGCCTGGCTGACACAGATCTTCTCTCACACAATCCATCCACCTCTTTGCTAGATGCCCTCATTTCCTCTTACCTTCTTCCTGTCTGTCCCAAATCATCTTCAGCAGATTGTCTTCTGGTTTTCTTCACATGTACCCAAACCAGCATAATCTGTTCTCTTTGATTTTTTCTGCAATTGGAGCTACTTTGGTTTCTGCACTTATGTCCTCATTTCTTTGTCTCTCCCACAGCATGCATCCTAATACCCTTCCCAGGCACTTCATTTCCGTCACCTCTAGCTTCCTCATTTGCTCGGCCTTTACTGCCCAGGTTTTTGTACAGTAGTACTGGTGGCACCACTCTTTTGCACACCTTACTCTTCAGCATCTTTGGCATTCTTCTGTCATAGACTACACCTGACATTCTATGCCATTTGGCTGCAGACCCTCTGATTCTAGCTTTGACCTCTTCATTCAGACTTCCCTTCCCCTCAACCACCCCTCCCAGATACTTGAGGCTATTAACCTGTTCCATTATCTCCCCTTCTATCTCAATTCTCAGCTTCTTCTGATTTGCCCAATTTGCAACCATTAACACTGTCTTATCTGTACTTAATTTCATCCCGTGTGCCTTCAGTTTTGCATTCCATTCCCTTATCCTTTGCTGAAGTTGCTATTCAGAGTCTGCCTGTAATGCCACAGCAACTGCATATAGCAACTTTGTTCATCTGTCTCCTCTGACCTGTTTGCTAATGTAATCCATTACCAGTATGAACAGCAGTGGGCTCAGAGCTGAACCCTGGTGAACGCCCGCTCCGACTGGGAACCCCCTCTGTGAGACCGAACACTGTTCATACTTGAGTTAGTTGGTCCTCACCTCTACGATAAAAATATTATGTATCAGTAATGTCTAGATAGGGAGACCATACACAACACTGCAGCCATGTGTTAGCCTTGTCTGCAGCCCCAGGGGAGTAATGGAATATTTATCCCAGTGGATAACAAAGTTTGTGTGGCTTTACGTGTGCTGGTTCCGGGTACCTTTCAACAATGTATCACTCCATAAACTGTCAGGTGGTCTGTAGTGTACAGGGTATCATCTATAATGTGTCTGAGGCCATGTAGGAACTCGGTAGTGTAGCTAGGGTGGGGTGAATGGGGTAATTACCCCAGGTGCGAACTGTTGGGGGGTGAGATTGGCCGATTACAATCACTCTTTAATGCATACTGATTTCTAAAAACTGGAATTGCATTTGCAGGCAAAACTGAGCACTGTAGTGCTCCCTCCAAGTGTGATCTAAACTGCAGTTTGCTACTTTTAAAACATCTCTTTTTTATTTATTTATTTTTTGGTACGCTAAATCCTGAGTGCTGTAGCACTCTGTGCAGAGTATAAACTGTAGCAACTGCTTGATACATTGTAGCAAGTAGTTTGCTACAGTTTAAAAGAGAGATACTTCTTTTTTTAATATAATCCGTAGAGCTCCATGCTGGATATAAACAGTATCAACTGCTTGGTATGTTTGTAACAAGCAGTTTGCTTCAGTTTCAAACATTTTTTTCTTTTCTTTTTTTATTTGTTAGGGTAAATACTGACTACTGTAGTGCTCTGTGCAGGGAATAAAGATTATTTTTTGGTAAAACAATGACCAGAAGGTGGGCAAAGAAACAGGACCTCATTGCCTGTGGTAGGAGAGGTGGGATGTGTCATGTGAGAGCTGTGGGGGTGGGGTGCTTGGGCATGAATTGGGTACTGTCTGCAGGAAGCCATTTGGCATCATTTTTTGCTTTTCCCTTAAAGAGCTGAAAGAGTGGGTCTGTAATTCTTGGTACCAGCACAGGATGCTAGTTGATCCAGCTATGTAGTTACCCCTATGTCTACATATGATACACCAAGGGGTGACTTCCCACATGAGCATCTTATTGGTGATGACAGATATACCTTGGAGCCCTGGCTTATGACTTCCATCAGAATACCGCAGAGTAACATAGGCCAGGGATACATCCTGGTCCAATAGAGAACAAGAAACTATACTGAGTATGTTTTTGGACTGCTGAAGGCAGAATTTCGCTGTCTGGATTCATTGAGATATGCCCTGCAGAATGATCCCTGTATGTGTGCAAAAGTATTTTTAGTATGTGTAGTGTTACACAATATCATACTTAAGAGGCAGTAACAACAGGAGGTGGGGGGAGGCAGGGACACTTGCAGAATGAGCACACTAGAAAGAGGAGCCTGAGCCAGATGAGGAAATAGTGGAGGAACAAGCATCATCTGGGGATGATGATGCAAGATGGAGGTGGTGCAGTATGATGTAACATAGGTAAGAGGCAAGAGGTTGCACATAGCTTCAGCCCATAGCTATGCAGAGTAAATCAGATACATTACATTTAAGGTGATGCTTGCAAAACCAACACCAGGCTCTGTTTACCCATGTGTAGTCTGGCCACAATGTACATCAGACATTGTCTTAGTAACAATGTGCAAAGGGCAGTGCATTTTCAGCATTTGTGCAGGTGAGTGGGAGAGAGGGAACACATGTGTGGATGTCTTTCAGAGGGAAATATGTGAGTGCTAATGACAATTACAATAAACTGCAGCTGTATGTATGGGGGGGTGCTATTAATGTAAAAGGCTGGGTGAAGGGCCACTGACATTGGAAGACATAGTACATGCACATGTGTGAGATGTGCTGTAATGGTGTGAGTGTGTGTGTGTGTGTGTGTGTGTGTGTGTGTGTGTGTGTGTGTGTGTGTGGGTATGTATATGTATCTTGGGATATAACATCAGCAGTAGTTGCAGTACTATAGCTAGATGTATTGGACATTTAGGACATGCATGGAAGATATCTGAGTATCCTGTACAAATACCTGATCACAAGACCTGCCTCTACCAGGGGTCGCTCTGGTTGTACAAAAGTCCTGGCTAGATGTTGATATACTGTGTGACCATAAATAACATCTATTATTAGATGTGGCATTGCAGTAATTGACCCTGGAGACATCTTGTCCTGGCTTTAGACATCTCCATAACAAATGCAGCTGTGGGAGTGCTAGCATTGTGTGAAAGCGATCTAGAAGGTCCATGGTCATGATGGCTACCATCTTTGGAGATAGTCACACTGCCAGCCCAGCTATCGTGAATTTTGTAAATAATTCTATGTCATTTGTGAAGATGATTTATATAGAAGTATGTGTAAAGTACTGAGCTAAAATGTAACCACACCATGCCCTATTGGAATAGAACAGGAAGCTACCTGCACTATTGTGACTGTTTAGATGTATATGTTTAATGGAAACTGGAGCACAGGAGGTTAACGTGAAAAATTTCAGAGAACAGGGTTGAAATTAAATTGTTTTTATAATTACTGCACCATAAACAGAAGATGTTATCTCTCAGTTTCAGTGCAGTAGCAGACAGAATGTTTAGAGCTGGAAGTTTATTGTATTGTCTTGAAAGAGAAGTAGTTTCTAGGTTTGAGATGTAGAAGTGTTTTATTGTTTTATGACTTCCAGGATCTGCAAACATCTGAGAGATATGTATTTTTCACATAGAGATGCTAAATTCTGTTAGTTTCTGACAAAGGGGGTTTAGCTTGGGAACTGAAAATCAGGTGACAAAAAGTGATGTCATCCAAGCTAACCCAGTAGTAATATTTAATATTAATTTAAGAACTCTCTCAGAAAGAGACTGGGCATTTTGTATTTGTCTTTCAACCTGACAACAACATCCACTCATCACCATCTGCACTGGCCTTGCTGTAAGTAACTTTTTAGTGCATAGTAAGTCTTTTAGACTGAGATAGGAATATAGTAAAGTATAGCTTAGATGTTTTCTTTATTTATTTGAGACTGTCCTGCAATGTTGTTTTAAATATTTCATGTGTGTGCCATTCAACCACAGCTCATAAGGCATGACAACGTACCCAACACTCTAGTCATAGGTGACTCTATAGTCAGGCACACTGATGTTCCACTCACCAGGCTAAACAAGGAGAAAGTTACTGTCAGCTACCTGTCAGGTGCCAGGATCTGCCACATAACACATGTACTCGGGTTACTCCACAAGTACAACTATGACTCTGTCATTGTTCATGTTGGTGTGAATGACCTGAGACATATCTCCCTGGACTACATGAAAAGGGACATGGAGGAGCTGTCCAATCTTGTAGCCCAGGAAGGTATGACCCTAGCCCTGAGTAGCATCCTGCCATCACCCAGAATGATACCACAGTACAAGGACAAAATGATTGACTTCAACAATTGGTTAAGCTTCTGGTGTCATTCTAAGGGGATCCAGTATCTGTCTGCCTGGGATGACACGATCGACAAACCACGATCCTTTGCCAGAGATGGCCTGCACCTGTCGCCCTTGGGATTCCGGATACTGGCTAAGGCTCTAGCCACCCCTATAGTGCCTTTTTTAGGCAAGGTTCAAATGACAGTTCACCACTGTAACAGGTACAAGCAAGCAGAATTTGAGGGTATTGCTACTCAATGCTAGAAGTCTAAACCTCAAAATGCACTCACTCGAGGCACTCCTTAAAATAGAGAACATCGACATCTGTACATTGACAGAGACCTGGTTCAAGGTTCCAGAGAATACCCCTGCATTACCAGGCTATAATTCATACCACACCTTTCGGCCACCTAACCTGGACTGAAACACTAAAGGAGGAGGTGTGTCTATATTCATTAAAGATATCTACACCTCCAGGCTAGTTACTCAGCATAATGCATCCGAGACTATCTAAGTGCAACTAACTCTGGGCAAGACCGCAATCCAAACTGTAGCTTGCTACAGATCCCCCACCATGTACCAGGATTCCCACTCCTCATGTCTTGATACACTGGAAAATATTACAGTACAACCTAACACCCTAATAATTGGCAATTTAACTACCCCACCATTAACTGGGAAAACTACTCATGCACCAACTCTTGTGCTGAACGTTTTCTTTAATTCATAAATTCCAAAGCCTTGGATCAACTTATTCACACCCCAACCAGGGGCAGCAATATCCTAGACCTGGTTATTACCAACATGGGCAACCGGTGCTCCACACCAGAGGTCAATTCCTCGTTGGTCAGATCTGACCACAAGGTAATCACCCTAGACATCCACATCCCTCCCCCACCCCACCCCCATTAGGGAAATCATCATAAAAAATTTCTCCAAAGCCAACTTCACGCTTCTTAAGACAGAAGTGGCAAACTTCACAACACCCATGCTGATGGACAATAGAGGAATGACTGCTGAATCCTACACAAATGCACTTTATAAGCACTTACATAAGTGTATGGATCGTGCAATCCTTAACAGAACCAAGATGCTATCCTCCAGAAAAGGGAAGCCAATCTGGTGGTCCCCTGCCATAAACAAACTCTACAACAGAAGAAAGAAACTGTTGCAAAAAAGAGTAAAATCCCATGATTGGAGAAATTCCCTGGTCAGCCTCAGTAAGAAGCTGAGATCCCTCATAAAATCCTCCAAAGCCAGTTTTGAAAACAAAGTCACCACTGACTCTAAAAACAACCACAAAGCATTCTATAGCTATGTCAAAAATCTCAATGGCAACACTTAGATCTACTCTGAGTTACAACACAATGGCACTAAATATACAGAACCAACTGATATTGCCAACATCCTAGCAGATAGGTTCAGTACTAACTTTACACCCCTCTTATCCCCTAAAGGGTCCATCTCTATACAGGACGAATGCAAAGTTCCTGTAATCACGGCTGCACAGGTAAAAAACACACTCTCCAAAACCAAGAACACAGGATCCATGGGACTTGACAACATCCCAGGCTGTGTTCTACATGAACTACAGAATGAACTGGCACCCCACCTAAGTACCATGTTCAATCATAGCCTCACCTCAGGCTATGTGCCCACTGAATGGCGCACAGTGACAGTTACCCCACTCCACAAAGCAGGAGCCACCACAAACCCTGGAAACTACGACCCCGAGCCTCGTCTGCAAGGCTATGGAACGTATCATCATGGAACTTATAAACAATGACATTGGTAATCTCCAAACTCAGGGCCCTACCCAGTTCGGGTTTGTAAAAGGCAGATCATGTCTTCTAAACCTGATTAACTTCTTTGAAGAAGTCATCAAATCCATCAATGAGGGTAAGATGGTCCACACAGCCTATCTAGATCTCACCAAGGCTTTTGACACCACCCCCCACTCTGGAATTATAGATAAACTCACTAAACTAGGTATAAATCCGTATGTCACAAGATGGGTTGCCAATTGGCTCACTGACAGAACCCACACTATGAAAGCAGCAGACTCCAAATCCAACTTCAGACCAGTGACAAGTGGAGTACCACAGGGTTCAGTTCTGAGTCCTCTCCTGTTTGGTATCTACTTTTCTGAAGTACAGGCTAACACAGAAGGTCTTTGGCTAATGAAGTTCACAGATGACTGCAAACTAGGAGCCATAATCAAAACTCCAAAAGATGTGGGCATCCTATAAAAGAGCCTCACTGAGACAGATGCCTGGCATCAACGCCATGGCCTCAGGCTCAATGCCAAAAAGTGCATTGCCATCTCTTTTGATAAAAACTTTGTACACATGAACTACCACATAGGCAGTAGTCTACTTAACACCGAAAGTGTGATAAGAGACCTTGGGACATAGGTGGACAGTAGTCTCTCCTTTGATAATCACATCGTCACAATAGTCAGGAAATCCTTCTATGTGGCACACCTCATCACAAAAGGTTTCTCATCCAGGAAAAAATATATCATTGTTCCCCTCTACTCATCACTCACTAGACCCATTATAAAGTACAATGCCCCTTTTGGTATGTACCTCACAAGACATCTACAATAACTGGAAAGGCCACAGAAATACCTCACAAAGAGGATTACTGGCCTCATACAGATGCCCTACGTAGACCGTCTCAAAAAACTGCAGCTTTACTCCGTCGCATATCACCTACTCAGAGGCGAGCTCTGCCTAACACACAAAGCTATGACAAAACCAGAGCTCTTGGACATGCTCCACTTAAAGAATTCCCAATCCCTACGAGCTGCATGCTATAGGGACCTAAACCTGGTCACCACAATAAACAGAACATGCTGGAGGGATAGATTCCTGTCCCAGAGACTTCCCATACTCTGGAACAAACTACCTATCTATATCAAAAAAAGCTCCTCATTAGCACTCTTCAAGAAAAATCTTGATGATTGGACAGGAGATAGGAAATTCACCCTGGGGATCACTTCTGTGGCTCTGCTCGACAGTGGCACAGGAAAATAATTTTCTTGGGTGGCGAAATCTAGGGTACCTTTTGGCTAGGCTTATGGAGGCCCTAGGGCTAATAGCCTAGTACCTACCTATGAACCTATGTGATGTAACTGATTACTTATTGAGTATTGTCTTGATCTTTTAGTATTTATTATTAAATATATTTAAAACCATAATTGTGGCTGTTATTTGTGAGACATATTTAAGCTCTTAACGTACTTGCATATCTCTTTGGTGACACTGTACAGGCCACTCCAGAATAGCTTTGCTCTTGGTCAGACTAACATTTGGATTAATAGTAGCATTACACAGTAAGATTGGACACCCTTTGTTAAGGGCCTTAAAGTAGCTGATAAAGAGTGGCTGGTGGCAGTCGGAACTACTATATAGTCTATGCAGAAGGGGGCATAGCTAATAAACCTGTGCCAGCCTTCCCCAGGTGTGTGTGTGTGTTTTTATATAAATCTCATCTCAGAGAGTGTGTGTGTGTGTCAGCTACTTGGGCAGAGACATGAAGCACTGGTTGGACAGAGAGGGTATTGGGAATCTTGGTTTGGCCACTCAGCTGAGATCTCAACCCTATTGCTGTGACAGTGGGGAGTCTTACTGGGGATCTGGAGAAAGAAGGAGAAACCAGGCCCAGACTGATCATGATCTCTGCATGCCCTTAAGGGAAATGACACTTTACTGTGTGTGTACTTGTCATCCTCTCAGTGTGTACATTTCCCACTGTTGCCAGTGGTGAGGATTGAGACTCCTTGATTACTGGACCAGTGCAAGGGCATCACAGAGGTGGAATGAGTTCTTGGACAACACCTCATATGCAGCAAGCATGCTTGAGAGGACATAGCATATTCCAGTACGTGATTTAGTGTATTAAAACAATTACAAATGTGGGATATGCTATCGTGTAAGTCATCTTACATACCTTGTATCAGCCTTACTAATTCCACATTGGCTGTGGTGTTACTAACCTAGGCTTACCTGATTGTCCTGCACTTATGCTGGGTTGCAGAAATTGATTCACCAACTTCATGTGAAGGGCAGTAACCATGTCTATAGTGAGCAACAGTATCCCTTTCCCCCTCCCGTGTGCACCTCCCCAGCAAGGGGGCTAGGAGCAGATCCTGACACATGTCTAGTAGGAGGTATCACACATCAACAACTGCTAGTGTGCCCAATAACTAGTTCTGCTTGTGTAATATGCCTTGTGCAGATGGATTTGAAGTTGGAATTCCCGATGCTCCTGTACAACCCAAATTAGACAGGTGTAATAGCTTGGCCAGTGACTAATGGGACAAGAGGGCTTACAGCTACTGTCAATGACAGTTCTCTGTACCTGGGGTATCTCCAATGGGTACTTTTAATGACAGGATAGTATCCAGTACTGCACTGTGGGAATATGTGGAGGTGTCACTGCCTTTAACAGAGCCAGTAGCGCCTCTGTCCATGTGAGAGATGTATCAACTGACAGCTCCCCACCCATCAACCTACCTTCCAATGCCAGGTGGAGAGCTTGTTTTTTAGCAGCATGGGTAATGTTGGTGGCCATGCGGCTGATTATTTCATAACTGCGGTCTTGGGCACAGACAACATTAGTGTCCAGCACCATATCTTCATGTGTACTCTTTTGGTAAGTCATGTTGGCAGCATCTTGTCCAAAGAATCCTTTTGGATTTTAACATTCTTTTTTTTTTTTTTCTGCAGACTCATCAGTGTTGTTTTCCTTTCTACTTTTCTTAGGAATTGCTCTATTGGTATGGAAAGCAGTGGTATTATAACAGTGGTAGTCAGTGTCCCAGAAAAACATTTTAAAGTACTTTTGTCTCCTTGACATATAGCATGCTGCTGTCATGTCTAACTGTCATATTTGTATATCTAGTTTAGCTAATGTTGAACACAAACATTATTGATCAAATGTTCCCTACAGTATGATATCTGTAACATTTCCACTCCCAAAGTTGACATGACTGTTTCCTTTCATTATTAAAACATTTTGCATGTGTGGAATATGCAGAAGGTGGTATACAGGTATGGTTTATCAGCAACTGTTAGTACAAGCCCAGGCTGAAAGTGTTCACATGAGCTCTGAATATTTGCTGATGGGTATGTTTCCCATAGGCCTTTCAGGAGTACTAATGCCTTATCCTAGCAGTATCCATCTCATTACACTTGTTTAATAACTTATTAAAGTATTGTCAAAGCTATATCATTATATACTTTAGTACCAAACCAGGTAACATTAACCGTACTTTAAATAGTGAGTCTAAAAAGGTAGCTCTCACATTGTAGAAGTCATGCCAGCTGTTCTTGTACAAGCAATTAGTGTGACATTACAACTGTTGCAGGTTTCAGACTTGCTGCTGCATGACGTCTTCTGTAGTGCAATGGTTGTCATAGCCTTTTCTTGTGCTTACATCATACAAATTTGGGTGTCTGGACATGGTGATTATATAAACAATGCCTCATCTTGATAATGTTTCTGATTTTTCTCAATTTGCACTGATCAGTAGTGTGTGTGTGTGTGTGTGTGTGTGTGTGTGTGTGTGTGTGTGTGTGTGTGTGTGTGTGTGTGTGTGTGTGTGTGTGTGTGTGTGTGTGTGTGTGTGTGTGTGTGTGTGTGTGTGTGTGTGTGTGTGTGTGTGTGTGTGTGTGTGTGTGTGTGTGTGTGTATGTGTGTAGTGTGCATTTTTTCTTGTTAGCTAAAACAACTAGGGTAGTGCACTGATGCCACTGTGTACCAACCACCATAACAACTGTCCCTGTTAGAAAATACAAACTGTGAAATGCCTAGACAGATTGTGCCTGACAAATTGGCAGCGGAAGTGTGCATTATCTATGCAAACCTACCATCAGTGGTGAACACTATGCTATCATGGCATGTTATATAATCTGCATAAGTCTGCATGGGGAGTAGAAAGGGTGTAGCTTTGATCAAGGTCAAAATTCTACATTAAGTTATGTATGTATACCTAACACTGTACAATGAAAAGGTCTTCCTTACAATAGGATATATGTGGTGATCAAAGGACAGTTCACTGTCGACATAAGTTCCCAGATTCATGGCTACAGGATCAACTTCCAGGGGTGTGTTGTCAATGAGATAGTTGCCAAGGAAGTCATACTTACTGAAAAATACGATTATGCATTTCTTGGCATTTAATTTTAGTCCAAGGTTCTGACACTAGCTATTGGGGGATGTTGGTGTCCTCCAAGGAATTGATGATGGCACCAAGTTGACAATTATCTGCAAATGCACATTTGGTCAACCATAAACCATTGACATTTGCTTTGTCCTCTGAAAAGTAAATGGCTAAGAGGGGTGGTAGAAAGACTGACCCCTGGGGGACATCATTAGTGGCAGGTCTTTCAGTGGTGGTAGAGCTGCTCACTGTGATTCCCTGGGTTCTATTTTTAAATCACTTTGCTGTCTAGTGAGTAGCACAGGAATTTACATTTAGCTGGGACAAATGATCTATGATGAGTGTGGGATGGTGTTGAATGCCTTTGCAAGATCTAGATATGTTGGGTGTACTGACTTGTCCTCATCCAATGCTTCAGTAACCTTCTCAAAGAAGTCAACCAAGTTAAATAGGCAGGATCTTCACTGATGAATCTGAACTGGATTGGATTAAGAGTTTGTATGTTACACATGTTATAATGATCCATTACACAGCCTTGCAGATGAGTCTGATTAGACTTATGACTCTATAATTACCCAGGTCTACTTTCACCTCACCTGTGTGCAAGAGGAGGATTGCTGCTGTTCTCCGTTCATCTATCTTGAAGCCTGTTTGTAGGATGACATTGAACAACCTCTGTGGGGGGTCTGACAAATCATGTTTCAGGCTAACCAGCAGGCAATTTGCTTTATACCCAACCCCATACACATAAAAGCAGTGTTCTTGGACTTGGATAGTATGTTGAAGAATTGTTCTTGGGAGATTTGAGGGAGGGTGTCGATGCAGGTATGTGAGCTGGCACTATAGCAAGGGATAGGGGGTAAAGTCTGAATGTCCTCTGGTACTGAGTTTGTGACAACTTTTACTATTCACTCTGTATAGTGCTGAGCACTGCTTTTGAGATTCTATAACAGTTACAGAAGGCTTTGTGGTCATCCTTTGCCTGGGTTGCTATTTTTAAATTATATCTGACTTTGGTTGTTTTGATCTGGAGCTGTAGCTCCTTGTTAAGTGTAGCAAGACAGTTACTGGCATTTTCAGAGAATTTTTTTTGCATGCAATGATTTTTCCCCTTATATTAGAGCCTTTTTACATTAGGGTTCCATTATAGACTCTATGACTAAATGGCATAGGCCAAGGTATTTGCAGAACTTATGAGAAAATAGTTATATCTTCTGCAGAGAAATGCTTTGTCTTCAGGCACTACATGGCAGCAGCAGCAGTGGCAGTATCTAGTTTTCCCATTTTTAATTTCTCCAAATCTTTTGGGTTTCTAATACCATGATGGGAATGGACCCCATTCCTAAGTCAAAGTACGATTAAAGTTCATGAAATCAGTATAGTTTCACTTTTTGATGTCAGCCAAACATGCTCTTTGTACCACCCTCAATGTGCCTAGCAATGACTCCTGCAAATCATACAGAGTTACATGTATTGGTAACATATCTAAATATGACTGTAAATTATTTTTTATAAGACCTATTGTTCCTTCTACTATCGGGACTGTCTGGGTATCTTTCTTCCACATTGCTCTCATTTCTGCCTGCAAATCTTGATATTTTATGACTTTGCGTCTCTCTGTATACAAGACATTGTAGTCACTGGATGTGGCAATTTTAATGATCAATGCTACTTTTGTCTTCTTTTCATGGACAACTATATTCAGTTTTCTTTTTTTTTTTAATTTTTTATTGATTTTCATGAAATAAAATAATACAAGAAATATGATATATACATATGCACAATATATGTCTTAAAAACATCATAACATGGAACAATAACTATTTACAATGTCCATAACAGATATATTGTCATTGTTGTGATTACATTTTATCTAGTAGTTTTTAAAGCTTCAACCAAGCTCATTTCTTATGTGTTATCTTAGTAGTTCTTTCTGAAATAGTTTGCAACTCCCTATTACATACAAGTTTAGCTAATAGTAAAAAATCTGTAAATGATAGGATTTTTTTACACTTCCAATTTGACGTAAAGATTTTTCTTGCAATTGCAAGCAAGGACCAAAGAAGGTGCACCTGTATTTTGGGGATATGTGTTGGTATCGGTGCATTGAACAGTAATAATGAGTCAGATACTTCACACTTGACCACAGTGTTTTTATGAAATTTCTAAACTCCATCCAGAATGGAGTTACTATTTTACATGTAAGAAACATGTGTACCCAATCTGCACAAAGTATTTCCTCACATCCCTAACATTTATTAAGATTATTGTTGATATCAAGTGCATCTTATGTGGGGTAATAAAACTCCTATGGATGCATTTCCAAGTGAAGATTTCCCAAGAAGGGGGTGATGTAGTGCTACAAACTGATTTAAGTACTAATTCTTTACCACCTTCTGAAATACCATAAGGAGTCCTCTGGGATTTTCATATTGGTTCTTAAAGATTTATATATACTTGACAGTGCAAAGTGTTTATTTCACAAAGAAGAGAAAGTATTTTAGGTAAAGGTGTTTTGCTGGTGATATGACATATTTTGAATTCATTAACTATGTATTCTCTAAATATTTGTATGTTCAGCCAGTTGTTATGCTTTATGTTATACCTGGCCATAAGAGAACATGGTTTGTGGATATTATTATTGCAGAGAAACTGCTGCCAGAAAACTAAGACATTTTCTTCCATTACTTTTATTTTAGATATTTTGAAAGAATCCAGACTTGTCCTCATGTATGCTATTAAATATTTTCATTAACTGAACACATAGAAGCCTTTCTGCAAACCTATCTGTGAACTTCAGTTAAAAGCTTGTTTAGATATCTGCATTGTTACAAGTAATTAAAACACTGAATATGCATTTTAACAAAGTCAAAATATCATTTACCATTAAAAAAAGGTTCTATACCAATGTGCAGCATTTAGCAGTTACTTAAAGCAAATCCTTTAATTTCTTAATAGTCCTTTTGTTCTCGGCGATTCTGTGACATTAACTTCCTTATTCTCCTCAGATAACATCATCTGAGCATGCTGAGAGGTTAAGGGTCACACTGCATGTTTATGTGTGCTGTTACAGTGATGCAATCAATTTACAAACAAGGAGGAAGTGTTCTAGGCTCGAAAAAGAGTTCTTTTGAAGCTTTTCGATTTTTTGGCGGCAAAATACAGCAAGAAGGTAATTTAAACAAGTAGATTCTGCTCAAAATTTTATATGGCTGTCGTGCATAGCAAAAAAAAAAAAAAAAACAGGCAAGAGAGAGTTAAGTAAATCATACAGTAAAATGCTTAAAATACTTATTTTTTAACAGTAAATTGGTACATTGTAAAGCCCTCTTTCCCCTTCCACTTCCCTCAGCTTTAATATACTTTTTTAATATAAAATTAGCACTATTTACATATTAAATAAAAACTTTCTGCTATCTATCTCATATTAATTTATAGAGCCAAAAGTCTGTGTAGAATGTTTGTATGGTCACAGCAGATGATTACTTTGTGTAGAAATCTTATTTTAACTTTATATGATGGGTATAGTGTGTTAATTGTAATAAGTTTAAATGGAAGTAGTGTGAATCATTTGCATACTGTGTGAAGCTGTTGTTTGAAGGTATTGTCATTGGCTGACTGTGTCTGTGAGATTAATAGAACAGTGTGAATGGATAGGAAAGAGAGGAGAAAAAAAGAATCAATAAGTGCTGGGTAGCCATATCATGTGACCATTGATGTAATGCATAGCCTGCATAATAAATGTTTGCTGTAAGGTGTTTATGTTACTGCAGCTTATTTTTAAGTAAATATGTAAACGCACGTTTGTTTATATTGAAGTACTTAGCAACTGTATATATTATTATGCAAAATAAAAGAAGGGTTAGTATATATATATATATATATATATATATATATATATAGAGAGAGAGAGAGAGAGAGAGAGAGATACTTAAACCTGCTTTCTTCTATATTCGGTTTTCTAGCATCTATATTTTGAACTGTTGGTAATGGATGATCCCATGTAATGTAAACTTCATCATTTTTATGATGCTTTGAGCTCATGTTTCCAGTGTCTTTCAGCCACTTCAATATCATAATGTTTGCACAATTCCCAGTACAACAATCTTGCCACATTATTATGCCTTTCAGTATATAGTTCTTCTGCCATTAGTATATTAAAGCCAGCAATGAGGTATGTGAATGTTTCCAGTTCAGTTTTACAAAACCTACATTTGTCTGTTTCTGCCACATGTTCAGTGGACTTTGTAAACCAACATAGTGGCAGCTGTGAATGAAATTAAGATATCAGTAATAAACATAGACTGTTGTCATGTCTGCCATGCACCCCTGCCATTCACTGTAACAATGAAGAACCTGTCTGAATGAGCAGCTTGCCCCATACAGACAGAGTTATACCACAGTATCTTGCTTATGACATTATACTTGTGTCACTTACTGTCCTACAGCAGCTGCATGAGGCACACAATGTTGTTTGTATCATACGCATGTTGGTTCTGTTTCCATTATGTGACTGCCTTCTTCACTCCCCCCCCCACCCTAAACTATGTTCACTCCTGATAGACAGCTGCACCAGCCCCACGTCCCGAGAAGTTTCTACTGTAGTACACTGTTTCCTCCCATATAGCCATGCTTTTCACCCTATTGCTTTTTCTAGTCCAGTACATTTCCTCCTGCAGTTTCAGTTTGCCTTCCTACAGAGGAGTACTCTCCACAGTGTAGGTGTGCTTATTTCAAAAAACAGCATCACTAAAACACTTGCTACTAGATTTAAAAACTTCCAGATAATGAGAGGTGCGTATGTGCGTCCTCTGTATCACTTATTACACAGCTTCTTATGTAATGCCCAACTTCTGCTTTTCTCATTCTAAACTCCCATCCCACTCATCTCCAGAATAATAGCTTTAGTACAAACATATTTGTGAAAGACCACCATCCTTCCTATGATTTTGTGTGAATCTGTAAATTAAATCTTCTGAGAAAAAGAGAGGGTTAGTTTTCTTGTATTTTTTCACTTATTTCCATGTCATAAAATTATCGTTTTAATGTAAAGTTAAGTTGTTTTTTTATTGCAGTTCAGTTTGTATCTGTCATTTCTTACTGCTGAATAGCTAACTAGAATAACTTGGCAGTAAAAAATGCTGAAATGCACTTACAAAATGCCCACACATATTACACAATTTATATTTTATTACTGCTAACAAAAGATTACTTGCAGGCTGCATTTATTTATATACTCTCAATGATTATTTAAAAAGCATTTGACTAATATGTTTTCATCTGCTTCTTTGTAACCTTTACATTTGCAAAAAATGGATATTTTAGGTTCTACTGCTGTTTGTCAATCTTTAGCCTGAAGGCTGCTCTTTACACAAATTCTCAGTCTGAAGTTATTACCTCTCTGGTTGAATTATGCTCAGCACATCAGGCAGAACTCCACAGATATTATCATTAATGTTCTGTCCTAAGAGAAATTGGAGTATTTATTTATCATCTAAGAGAATAAGTTGGGAGGCAAAACATAAATCCATGGAAACATGCCTAGTTGTTAAATCTGCGGAAATGATAATATGAAGAAAATGCAGTTTAGAAAGGCAGAGGAAAAGATTTGGTGTTGTGTTATTCTGACATACTCTGGCAATGACATGTCTCCTTTTATTATATTTATTTTATAAACACCATTATAATGCCTATTAATGTAGAAATATAAACTATACATTTATTAAATCTAAATGGTGATATACTCAAATAATGTTGTTGTTATTGCCTTAAATATATAAATGCGCTGTGGTAAAATGTTTAAGCACTATTAGCAGAGATGGATGAAGCCCCCTGACTTTTGTTCCACTGACCTAGGTTCTGTTAATTGGCATGATGATGTGGGAGTAGGAGAGGAGTGGTAATTATTGGCTCATTCATCTGTGGTGGAAAGGAGAGAAGAGCCACAAGTAGATCTATGAGGATGACCACATAACTGTAATTTCAGCATGTAGTGCACCAATTACTGGAGGGTTACATTGTGGAAAATGCATGTACAACTCATGCCAAGCAATTGTAGAAGTCACAGCAGCCACAGTGAGGATGTTAGCTACATTAAACCAACCCTAACCCCCACACTGGATGACAGTATCACTTTCAGTACTTGATTCTTACCTTTCAGAGGGATGAATGGGCTGGCAGGATCTTGCCCCTGGGAACAGAAAGTTTGTCAATAAGGTGACCAATATAGAGACTGGATGGTCACTGCAGGGTCGGGGGCCCAAAAATTACAAAAAAAAAAAAGAATTATGGTGAAATGTAAAATATTTAGTACAACTGATGAATATTGCTATGGAATTCTATGGAATTAATTCGTTTATCAGCTGTAAAAGTACATGTTTTTTATATTCTCAAATGTAGAGATGGAGCATTTTACACAAGGAAAAAAAAAACATTTAAGATGTTAGGTGCTAAAACGCTGGAACATGACTCAAATTAGAAAAAAGATAGGACTGCACTTGTTTGTTTTATGTACATAAGGCAGTCAGGGTCAGGATATGCTTTTTTTATTCCGTGGCATGTAGAGACATCTTCCTGGTACTCTACAGGAAACTTAGAAATGATGTTAATTAAAAGTAATAGGTTCTGGATTTATAAGTTACGTATGTCACTGTAGTAAGAAGTAAATGAAATATGGCACAAAGCAGATATTGCCATTCTTCATATTTTAAGATTTATGTGTAGAATGTTGTTTTAAATGTATATTTCCAAGTTATATATTTTCAGTAATGAATGTTCTGTTTACATTGCTATGTTCCATGTCTACTCTTAGCTCTCCATAGTAAAATATATATATACATATAGAGGATTAACTTGTGTTATTGATCAAAACCAAGTTGTGACATGTATGAGAAACTGATGGCAAAAAGCTCACCTCAAAAATAGAAGTAAATATTAATAGGTGAATCTTGATATCCATTTCATGAATATATAAAAAGAAGTTGAGTCTTACCATAACATTTCATCTGTGTTGTCGATCTTCACCAATCCTTGACAGTGGGTTTGATTCCGAACCTAGGAACTGACTCGGCCATATCTTCCAGCTCGCACTCTCCAAACTCTCGAGCCAGGTACTACCCATAATGTTCCTCACAGAAATTACCTCAGATCAAGTTTGCCCAATAAAAAGCATATAGAAAAGGCAAAATATGGTTAACTATAGAGAGTATAGAAGATGAGGCCATATATGAGCCCTGAATGAGACACTAGCTTAGGACTAATCCGATCTACTAAGAGTCTCAGAATTGGGGAAGATGGGTGGGGATGTCAAGGACTGGTGAAGATTGACAACACAGATGGAATGTTATGGTAAGACATAACTTCTTTATCTGATGTTGTCAATCTTCACCCAATCCTTGACAGTGGGACAGAATCCCCAGCTACTTTAGTCTTGGGAGGTCTCATGGAAGAATATTCCTAAGCAACATAGAGCCAAAGGATGCTCAATCCCTCGAGACCTGATCTAATTTTTAATGAGTGATAAACGTATGATGAGAGGACCATGTACCTGCTGTACAGATGTCATCTAGAGAAGTTCTGGCTTGAAAAACTGCTGATGTCACCACCGCTCTTGTTGAATGGGCTTGAACTGTATGGGAAGTTGAAGTCCTTTAGAGTGACAGACGAACGTGATGCAGTCTCCGAGCCATTTAGCTAAAGTAACCTTAGCAACTGGATTACCCATATGGAGGGAAGAGAATGCTACAAATAACTGATCTGGTTTTCTAAATTCCTTAGCTCTGTTAAGGTAAAAATGTAGTTTTCTGTGCACATGTAGTAAATGAAGGGCATATCCCACTTTGTTAAAAAAATTAGGGAAGAAGACTGGTAATTGTAGTGACTGATTAATGTTGGTTTTGGAGACTTCTTTTGGTGAAAAGGGTGGATTTGTTCTGAATGTGACTCTATCTTTATGAACAATTAGGTAGGGTGATTTGCATGATAGGGCCTGCAGTTCAGAAACCCTTCTTACAGAGGTAATAGCTACCAAAAAAAACGTCTTCCAGGATAGATATTTCAAGTCACAAGATGCTGATGGTTCAAAAGGGGTCTTAGTAAGAGCTTGAAAAATTCAGATCCCAAGGGGGTCTGGTTCTTTAAATGGGGGTTTTAGAATCGAGTCCCTTTAAAAAAGCTTTACAAAGCTTGTGGGACATTAAAGAGGAGTCCTTCAAGCCTGAGTGGAAATTTGAAATTGCTGCTAGATAAACTTTTATTGTAGATGCAGAACAACCAGATTGGTAAAGTGTATTTAGAAAATCCAGAACTTCATTAATTGGGCTGGTATAAGGGTACAGTCCTTTATTCAAGGCTCATCTAGTAAAATTCTCCCATTTGCCTTGATACAGTTTTCTAGTAGAAGGCTTGTGATGAGCAATAATAATAAGTTGGAGCACAGAAGAAAGGAAAGGATGCCTGGCAATCATGGGAATTATAGAAGCCATGCAGTGAGCTTGAGATGTTGGAGATTCAGATGAACCATGCCCTCTGGGTGAGTTAGCAGATCTGGAACTGGGTCCAAAATCCATGGTTTCCATATTAGATGAGGCCAAAGGAAGGAAAACCAAACTTGTCGAGGCCAAAAGGGGGCAATGAGGATTACTGAATTTTCTGTCCTTTTGGCTTTCTTTAGGAATTGTGATATGAGAGGAGTTGAGGGAAAGGCATATAGCAGACTCGGAGGCCAGTCGTGGAGAAGACCGTCTCTGGGTGACTCCCCTGGAGGGGGAATTAGGGCAAAATAACTTCTGCATTTGTTGTTCAAGGGAGAGGGAAAGAGATTGCAGCAAGATTCGTCCAAATGGCAAAACATCTTGTTCACCACTACAGGATTGAGAGACCACTCGTGAGGTATTAGAATAGTCCTGCTCAATTTGTACTGTATCATGTTGGAACTTCCTGGCATGTGCATTGCTATCAAAAAGTAGTTGAAAGAAATCACCTATTGCCAAACTCTGAGTACTTCTTGACATAGTGGGTAAGATTAGTTCACCCTTGTTGTATATATACCAGACTACTGACATGTCTGTATGAATTGCTACTGTCCCAAGAGGAAGGGCATCTTGGAATTCTTGCAATGCTAACAGCACTGCCCTAATTTCTAGAACATTGATGTGCAAGTTGGCCTCCAATTGGGACCATGTGCCTTGGACTGTCTTTCCCAGATAATGTCCCCTCACCCTATCTGGAAAACATCCGTGGTCACTATGGCTTGGGGCTAAGGAAGAATGAATGGCTGGCCCAAGAGAATCTGGTCGGAGTGTAGCCACCATTTGAAATCCTGTTTGCAATGGTTAGTAATCAACACTAGGCGAGACATTGGTTGATGTATCAGAGACCATTGTGATGCTAGTAACCACTGCAGGATTTGCATATGAAACCTCACTAGAGGAACCAGAGTGACTGATGCAGCCATAGAGCCTAAGGAATGAAGGACAAGTTTCTCTGGAACCCTGTTGCTCTGAAGAATTTGCCTGACTTGGACTCTGATGCTTTGTAGTCTTTCTGGAGGGAGGGATGCAATCCCTATGACAGTATCAAAATTAGCACCAATGAAATCCAGTTGCTGAGAAGACTGAAGGCTGGACTTTTCAAATTTATTGTTATGCCTAGAGACATACAAATATCTGTGGTGTAATCTCTTGCCTGTTCTAAAAGACGCCTGGTGGTAGCGATCAGGAGCCAGTCGTCGAGATACGGAAAGGCTCAAAAACCTTGCAGTCTGAGATGAGCTTCAACCACTGCCATGCATTTGGTGAACATCCTGGGAGCTGTGGTGAGGTCAAAGGGTAATGCTCTGAAATGGTAATGACTGGCTTCTAGCCGGAAGCTCCTCCTGGAGCTTTTTTTTTCCATTTTTATGTGGTAATAAGCATCTTGGAGGTCTATAGATCACATCCAGTAGCCTTTTTCCAAAAAAGGAAGTATATATTGAATCAAAACCATAAGGAATTTGGTTTGTTGAACTGTCTTGTTGAACTGGCTGAGATCCAAAATGGGTCTCCAGTACTCTGTTTTTTGGGCACTAAAAAGAATCTTGAGTAAACCCTGGATCCTGTTTGGTCTGGTGGGACTGTTTGGCTGACTCTTTTTCCAAGAAGTTTTTGAATTTCTTAGACTGCTGATTCCATTTTATTGGGTGCAACATCTGGGAGTTTTTTCTGGGGTTTGGGATTTACAGATAGTGGAATTTTGTAACCTCTGGATATTATCCCCTGCACCCATTTGTCCAAAGTTATCAATTGTCAGGCAGGTAGATGCAGGGATAATCACCCCCTGACTGCCTCTAGAGGAAGGCAATTAGGCCCCCATTCAGGGATGCTGATAGGAAGTTTCAGAGAAGGATTCTCGGGACCCCTGATTTTGCAGTCCATTTCTGCCTCTAGGGCGGCATCTTCCATGGCTTCCCCCTCTGGCCCAGGAGAAGTCTTTACCTTATGAGTCTTGGAAAGGACCTTTGGATTTTTTAAACCATAGTCTCCCACTTCTTTGGTTCCTAGAATAAGGCCTCTGAGGAGCAGAGAAACATATGCCTACAACAGATAGGGTCTTCCATCCTTCTTACATCTGGCTAGGGTGTCTTTTAACTTTGGGTCAAAAAGGGTGAATCTGTCAATAGGGGCATTGATGAATGACACTTTAAATGGCTCCACAAAGTTACACAAGCACATCCAGGAATGCCTTCTAATGGCTATGCCTGAACCCACTGCCCTGGTCATCCCTTTAGCTGGATGGGCAATGAGCCTCTTGGATGATTTGAAGATAGCATCAAGGGTTGCAAACTGTGAGGAAACATTGTCACAGACATCTTCAGCCACTGCTCCTGAAAGAGTAGTTCATAAAGTTCTTTAATCAAATCTCTCTGTAGTCTGTTAAAGTGTGCCATATAATTCAAGAACCTTAGAGTGAAGGTCGATGATGCATAAACATGCTTCCCAAATCTATCCAATGTCCTATACTCTTTGTTAGGAGGATGGATAGTCAGACTCTCTTCAGTGAGTTCCTTTTTGGTGGCAGCTGCTATCACCATGGCATCAATAGGAATTCCTTTAGACCAATGTAGTTCATCTTCAGATGTTGATAATATCTGGTCGGATCTCTTGGACATTGGCTCTATGGAGTTGGGCATCTTCCATGCCCACTGAGTGATCAGTTTAATGAGATCATTAGCTGGCAGAAAGATCCAAGAAGTAGACGGCTGGGAATGAAAAGCCTCTGGGTATACTGATTCCTCTGAGGAAGATTGAATGGAAGACCAGCCACCCTTCTGTTTTAGGATTTCTAGGATGTCCCCAAAGGAAACATCATCAGGGGTGACCTGGAAAACATTTCCCTTCATCAAAATCAGTATCTTTTGTGAAGGACTCTTCTGAGGAGTCCAGGTGCTTCCTCTTGCACATCGTTTTTGCAGGAACTTCCTCAGGGGGATGATCCAGGGAAGTGTTCAAAGAGGAGACAACCTAGGTAGGAGTAACCTGAGACTTTTGTGCCCTTTCTCCTGGGGGTGAGACTGATTCTAGCTCAGGTCTAGAGGAGGTAGAAATCTGTCCATGCCCACTGAGTGATCAGTTTAATGAGATCATTAGCGGGCAGAGAGATCCAAGAAGTAGAGGGCTGGGCATGAAAAGGCTCCAGGTATACTGATTTCTCCAAGGAAGGTTGAATGGAAGACCAGCCACCCCTCTGTTTCAGGATTTTTAGGATGTCCCCCGAAGGAAAAATGATCAGGGGGTGACCTAGGTGAACCTTCCCCCCCTTCAGCAAAATCAGTATCTTCTGTGAAGGACTCTTCTGGGGAGTACAGGTGCTTTCTCTTGCACTTCTTCTTCACAGGGACTTCCTCATGCAGATGATCCGGGGACGTGTCCAAAGAGGAGACCACTAATGTGGGAGTCACCTGAGGTTTTGTGCCCTCTGTCCTCGGGGTGAGACTGGTTGTAGCTCAGGGCTAGAGGAGGTAGAAGTCTGTCCCGACAGGGATGGCAAAGATGAGAGTCCCCAATGGACAATCCATTCTCCATTATCCTAAAGGCTGGCCCCCTGAAGAGGGATGGGAAACCATAACTAAAATAGACTCCTTCAGAACCAGGGTCACATCCTGCACTGAGGAGGAAGCCTCTGGAACAGAAGCCTGAGTCAGTCTTGCAAAGGCCGAGGTATTGAGGGAGATGGATGGTTCTGAATGAAAAGAAATCAATCCAAGCCCCTTGGACCTGACCAGAGAATCATGACCCCAGAAGACCTCCAGTGCTGAAGGCTCAGAGGAACTCAAGGCAACTCTTGGAACCAGAGACAAAGAAGCTACTGGTACCAAAGCAGTCCATGCTGGAGGAGTCAGAACTGAGGGCTCCAAGGTCTCAACTGAAGTTGGAGGAGGAGGATACAGGGGAGTTCTAGCTATGCTAGTTCCAAGACCAAGATGGCTAGAAACCAAGGGTAACCCCCTAGCCATAAGGAGCTGATCCACCAGTCTCAATATGTTGGCCTCAGACAGGCTCTCAGTCGATTGGATGGAAGATGAGGAGGGAGATCTCTGGGATCTTGCTTCCAAAAATGGACCGGGTGGAATATCTTTGAATGGATCAATAGAAGGTGAGTATTTAATTTGTGGCAGTTGAGGTAGTTTTGGTACCAGGAATCTGTCATTGTCAAAGCAGAAGTTGTTTTCAGTTCAGCGGGGAGCTTGGGTTTCTAAGCCAGTAAATCCTCCGGTGTCGAAGAATTGTTCAGTACCGAGGATGATTTAGGTAATTTCTTTGTCGGTTCCAAGGAACTTGGAACTGAAGAAGCTCTCTTTCTCGAAGCAGAGGAAGATGAGGAGGAAGTGCTAGTTTCATGTCTTGGCTCAGATAATGCCTCATCAAAGCTAGTTTTAAGAGGTCCTTTTAGAATCAGCTTGTTCTTTCTTTCTGTCAGGGTTCATGTGGAGAACCCATGACAGATTGAACAGTCCCCTTGTAAATGTATTTTCCCCAAACAGTATACACATAAAGAGTGATTGTCCAAATTTGGCATCTTGCATTCACATTTTTAACACCTCTTAAATCCTGAGGTGACTTTACTGGACTTAGCAGGCAAAGTTTGCTTTTGATTGGCCTTCATAAACAAGAAAAATAACCGTCACTACAGTCAATCGACACAGGAGATAAGATAGAATCAAAGAATTTTTTTTTAATTATAGAAGAAAGGAAACTATAGAAAAACAATACCAGCAATGGTAAATAGAATACCAAAAGGTAATAGAAAGAAGTACCAGCAATGGTACTTAAGATCTACCAATGGTAGTAAAGGGAAGAAAAGTGTAGAAAGAGGGTAAGAGATAAAGCTAACAGGAGGGGGTAGATAGCGTGAGAGTAAATAGATCGAAAATTCTACTAAGAAAGGAAGAATGAAGAATAATTCAGGAAACTTAAGAAGTACTCACTTAAATAGCCAAGGCTCGAGAGAAGGAAATTAATGCATCTGGTCTGCGAAGCAGCAAACGAGATCTGAGGTAATCTCTGTGAGGAGCATTATGGTTAGTGCCTGGCTCGAGAGTTTTGAGAGCATGAGCTGGAAGATATGGTTGAGTCTGTTCAGAGGTTCGGAAACGAACCCACTGTCAAGGATTGGGTGAAGATTGACAACATCAAATCAACATTGTTTGGAGAGGTCCTCATTCTGCGAAGATAATAGCAATGTAATTTTGATTGGTGAGATCCAACTATAATTCTTTGCAGTGCATGGAGCTTTACCTGCTCCATATACTACAACTTACAGAGACAGAGAAAGAGAAAAAATATAGGATAATGTGCTACACAGAACTAAAAGCTGTAACACACTTTTTGCTGACAGATATGTCTTTATAGTAAAAGCAACTTTAGCTGCTCCAAAGTTAATTAATTTATTTATTTGACATTCCCTTACTGGAAAGTCTGACTGTGCAATAACTAACCCCTTTTCAGTGGTGGCCCAGGGAGAAAAGCACCATAATCGATGCCACAGACAGATAAGGTATTTTATATAAATAAATAAATATATATATATATATATATATATATATATAGAGAGAGAGAGAGAGAGAGATAATATTTATAATGTTAATAATTATAATCAAGATATTTAAAATAATATTAAAGTACTGCAAGTCAACAAAAAGAAGCATAAACAGTTTACAGTACACAACAGCAGAGTTTATTTTTGCAAAGTCAAAGTTCTGCTTAGAAATTTGACTGTTCTTATGCTGCAGTAGCAGTCAGAGATGGAGAGTTGAGGTATTGTAGAGTAATATTTATTACTACAGAACATCAGTCTGTTGTTAAACTGTGCATTATGTGTCACTAAAGGCAAAGCACAGTAGTACAATGCCAAATGCTGCTTTTTTGAATCATTGTAAAATACTGTATGATAATTCCCCATTGATATAAAGTCCAGTTCAAATTTCATAGCTCTAATGGATCCTCCAGTGCCACAGTTCCAGTCAAATAAGTGTAATACAGATACTTCAAAAGCAGCTGTGTTTATAGACATTTTGTTATGTGCCATTGATATTCAAGTATTGTCTTTCTCATTCAATCAAAAGCCACGTTTGTAGAGGTTTTGAAGTTTTACGAGTAGTGCATTTTTCTTGAAAGATGAATGTGCTGATATAATTTATGTTTATAAAAAAACATTTAGCAAAAACAGTTTTGAGAAAAAAATTGTGACATTACTGACAGATAAATGCTACAATGCCTAGTGTTGTTTTACAGGTTTAGGTTAAAATGCAGACAGACACACACACACACACACACACACACACACACACACACACACACACACACACACACACACACACACACACACACACACACACACACACACACACACACACACACACACAACCATTCACACAGACTCATAGAGATATACACAAATACACAGATTCACACATACACACAAACATACACAAACACACAAACATACACATTCAGATTTCCAGTCAGGTACATGTCATTTTAGCTATTACCTACCCATCTTAAAAAAAAAAGAATGGCTTGGATTCAGGAACATTTTAATGCATTAAGAACAATGTTCTGTGACAGAGTTACACTAATTAGATACTTTGCTAGCAGAAATCCATTATATCATGTAATACCCAGCAGTGCACAATGCAGATTGTGTGGCATAATGAGCCTACTAGCATGCATATTCAACCGCACATCAACACAACTCTACATGCACAGTTGCCAGCCCTGATAAAGGGCTGCACAGCAAAGTCCCTACCAATTTATTGCTATAAATGCAAAGAACATGAGCGAATAGGGCAGAAAGAGGGGAGAGCAAACAGTGGAAAATACAACAGGATAAGGGGAAAGGAAGATAAGTTTGTGTGTGTGTGTGTGTGTGTGTGTGTGTGTGTGTGTGCGCACACGCATGTGTGTGTGTGTGTGTGTGTGTGTGTATGCATGCGTGTGTATGTTTATCTAGCTATTGAGATCTCTCCTCTCTCATTTCTCATTCTCTATATTTAGATAAATGGATATCTGGATATAGCTATAGATATAAATATAGCTATAGATATAGATACATATTATATATATATATATATATATATATATATATATATATATATATATAGATAGATAGACATAGGGAGAGAGAAGTAGCTGTAGGTTGACAGATAGATATAGATATGTTTGTGGGAAGGTACAGAGGAAGGTGTCAACAGGAAATTGGTTACAGGGAGGGTAACAGGGGTGGGCATGTAAGCAAGCACATAAGACAGACAAAGACTAACCAGGGAGGTGCCATCAAAAATGGAGGCAAACACATATTTGAGACACAGACAGATGCAGAGTAGACAATTAGTGATGAAGAGAATTGGAGCACAAGCTGGGTAGGGAAATGATATATAGTCATGGCAGAAAATGTATAAAAATATGAACTTAAATGGCAAGAAACAGAACAGCAAATAATAGGTAAAAAGGATAGTGATAAAGAGGGAGGCATAAAAGAAAAAAACTGTTATCACTAATCTGTAATGCATTTTGTGGCATAAGAGTTCTTAGGGAAGTAAAATGATGTTTCATATGCAGAGGCAAAAATTAAAATAGATCACATGGTACAACAGCCGGCAGTGTACTGTAAATAATAACATTACATGTTACCTTACCTGTGATCCTGTATCTATGTCATGTGAACAGTGCATGCATTGCAAACAGTGACCATAAGGGTCATAGAACCTGGCTGAATTAACACGGTGTCACTTGATGTGTCCAACGGAGCTAAAATTAAGTGGCAGATGTAGCCTACCAGACAGTACTGTGGCTAGTACCTGGGAGACACAGCCAAAAAAGACAAAAATATGTGAACAGTCAATAAGTTACATCTTGATTTAAGAAAGTGCTCTCAAGGTGGTATATTCCTATCAAATGTGTTAGCCAAAATAGGAGTCGATTTATATCTAAGGAGTTTCAGAAATTTATAAAGGGGTATGGGTTTGTTGTTACATTTGCATCCCTGTTATGGCCCCAAGCAAATAGTGCTGCTGAGAGAATCTTAACCAGCCTGATCCACATATAACTACCAAAAGACTGATGCCACATAGTGAAACTAGAGTGAATCCTACACAACTAATATTGGGCCAACTTATACTATCTGCTGTTCCAGTGCTTCAGATAAAGTTGTTAAAAAAACTACTCTGTATAAGACTGCTCACTTAAATGATCAGTTGTCAATATGAGGGGGACATGAAAAATTGAGAGACTCTGAGTCAGTGTTCCTATAGTCAAATGACTGAACCAGTCATGATGTATCCAAAAGAGACATGTTACCTATAAGAATTTAGGATGGAAAGAGTTATAGTACCAGAAAGAGACATGTTAAATAATATTGACTTGATATAAAGGACAATCCTCTAATTTGCAAAACTTGCAAAAGTTACTTGCATAAGAAAGGGATTCCAGTGAGGTATGAAGGCGAGTGATGGTTCCTGAGACAGATAAATAATAAAATCACTGCTAGCAAGGAAGCATACTTAGAGACTATAAAATTACTATATATTTTCTTATTTAATGAGAAATGTAAATATTAAATGAGAAATGTAAACTGCTGTAAAGTAATGTCAGTAGTTTTTAATAATTCATGTGTCAAAAGGAAAAATAAATAAATGAAAAAATATGCAAATGCAAGTGTTATGATTTGTAAATGTACATGATGTCTTAAAAGAGAATGAAACTGTATACTCAGAGGAAGGGAGATATAGTGAAACCAGATCACTGTGATGATCAGTGCAATTAGTATTAGACTGATTATCCCTGCATAAACCTAAAGGGTTTGCCATAATGCATTAGGGCAGTGTTAACCTGTGATTCTGACAAGACAAGCATATTTCTGTGCAATACTTTTGATTGTGCTGATATTGAAATAAATGCAGCAAACTAATTCTTGTCTCCTAAATATCTGGTGTCTTAAAGACAGCTCAGAGCATGACATCACCCAAACTACCTTACTAGTAAACATTGTGCTATCAGCTGGATGTCAACCAATAGCCCTGCTTACCTTCATTACATTCAACTTTTCTCACTTCTGCTAAGTGACCATAACATTCTATGTACATTTTATACAACTAATACAATTTCTCACAAAGAAAAAGTAAACAAAAAATCAGAAATAAAATATGCAATATGACAAACATTGCCTGGATCCCGCAGACAACCCACATGGATGGTAATATTACCCTACATTGTCTGATAACTATATAACTATGACTCAAGAAAGATATTTCTTGTTGAACAAAGAAAGCATCAAATCATACTCAGGACTCTGATTCAGCTCACATCTCAAAACTATAACGCAAGAAATAACTAAATCTGGCACAAATTTAGTGGTAACCCACAAAACTGGAAAATATAACACCATCAGAAATTCTCCCAAATACTGATTAAATAAGGCAAAAACACATGCACAAAGAACAGAATGAATTTCACATAAAAGCAACCCTAATTTGCTGTGGAAAGAATATGCTCACAGGCAAAACCAAACTAATTTAGTCCCACATTTCTCACTCCAATAACCCACCTATATCTCAAAATCAGAAATTTGTAGTGAGTTTCCCACATGCTTTGTCACTGTTGGAAAAAACTGCAACCAAGCCAGACTCAGAGAAGCAAATCCCATTGCATTCTGTGCAATAAGTCTGGATCCTCCTTTTTTTTTTACTATTAATCTCCCATCCACATTTCTCAAAAAAAAAAAAATGATTAAGAAACAGTACTTCAAACAAACCACTGGCTTATTTGGCATACTCCTGAATTTCATAAGTGCCTGCAATGCATTCATTGTTTTACCAATTCAATATATTTTGAATATTTCCTTATCCATATGTACCTTTGTAAAACCAGTGATGCGGTGGTTTGCGTTGTTACCTCACAGCAAGAGGTTCTCCTGTTTGATTCTTGGCTGGGGTGCCTTCTGTGCAGAGTCTTTATGTCTTCCTTGCATTTGTGTGGGTTTCCTCTGGCTGCTCTGGTTTCCCCCATGTTACAAAGACATACGTCTGGAGTGTTTCTGCTCGGGCCTTCACTGAAAATTGACTTTTTCCAAGTCGGACTTTCCCGGTAAACAAATGTTAAATAAATAAATGAAATAGAATTCTTATATTCAAATCACTGGGTTATTTAGCATATCCCCAAATTGTATATGTGTCTGCAATGTGCTCATTGTTTTTCCTTATCCATATGTACCTTCCTGAAACCATAGAATTCTTACATCTTCATTCCTACATCCATAACTCCACACATATATTACCAGACTACTGCTATTCTTTATCTATAATATACAATCCTTTTTAATATACTGAAAAATGCTATTTTAATTCTGTAAATACACTGACTGGAACAAGTAAAATCTGTTGTCCATTAAACATGTTTTTTTTTTTAATCACAATTTTTTTTTATATCATGAGAGTGTGATATGATCTTTTTTTTTTCAAATCATATGACTGTGTCATATGACTAGTATCACTTTCTTAAGGAAGTGCCTTCACATACAGGTTAGGTTCTCATGAAATCTGTGCTTTGAATGCTATATGGATGAAAGTGCTAAACTAGATTTTTGGACTATAACTTATGTTTTAATTCATTAATTTATATTGTGGAAGTAAATCTGTTTTTATGTGTTTTGGGACAGGCTTGACTGATGTGCTTTGACTGTGTAAGTTGCATTAAATGTGGTTAAGGACTAAAGCCATACCCCCTCCACTTTCCTCCTCACCTTTATGAATTGCATCTAAAAACATGCAATTAGGCTATCTCATAGAAACCATATTTGTAGATCTTGTCAAGGCCTTTAATATAGTGACTAAAAACAGCGCTAAATTCTATCATCCTTATGATTCTGTAATACAGTCCTTCAATGTTTGCAGCGACATCTACAAGACTGAACCATATGACTACTATATGACTGCAATTCTTCTGCAAGTGTGTACTCATGTGAGTCCAACAAGACTGAATACTTGAACATTGCATTTTGCTCTGTTCTTTGGTAGCATATCCAAAATATACTCCCCAGGCACATTTCTTCTTTATTCTGATGACTTAGCATTCTGGACTGCTATCTCCGCTGTGGCACAATCACATAACATAAGTCACTGTTGAAAATAACTAATTTTTCTAGACTTTACTATGAGCTATGCTAGAAGTAAATTTATGTTTCTATGCACCCATATTCATTACAAGTACTCCAGATGGAAAGCCTATCACTACAAATTATTAGGATTGTGGAGAGGCTTAACCTTATTGTTTTCATTCAATGTAAGTAAAACTTAGTTTTACTTACACTGAATGAAGCTAAGTTTTACTTACATTGAATGAAAATATATGCAAATTATAAGGTCAAGTGAAACTTTTACAACAGCTGTATTATCAACTAATAAAAGAAACTAGGAAACTGCTAGTATTTTTCTCCTAAACAAATCTTTTAAGTATGCTGTGCAGATAATGAATTATTCTATAAAAACAATTCCCAGAGTATAAGAATGTTTAAGCAGATCCCGTAAATTGATATATTTCTGTCTAGAATAGAACTGTATCTCCCTAGCCAAAGCCAACATTCCTCCTCAGCTTTTATACCCAGTACATTCCAGCCACACTTAAACTATCACAGTTAAGCACTGCCTACATTTAGAAGGTAAAATTCTACTCAAAACACACTACAGAGCATGATGTTCCCCAACAATCTCCCTATCATCAGTAGCAATAAAATTTCACTCTGCTGTGTACAAATCCAATGTCTTCTCCATAAAAGGTCTAAACTATAAAAGTCTACTATTGCATATTATAAACAAAGCCATCAGAGTACCTTTCAAACTGGCAAGAAAATCATACCTATTTATCTAGCCTTCTTGCTTTTGGTTCAGGCCTGTACTGTAGCTGTCAGGCTGTCAAGTATGAACTAAGAATTGCTGCAGTTATCATAAGCTCACTAACAAGATGTGACTTGTAAATGAGTAACATGAAGGTAAGGAGGCTACTACCCATTCTGTGTATACAATAGTCATGGTGGAAAGGCAGTGCAGCAAAGACACTTGGCTTGGGATCAAGAATCTATTATTCAGCGGGATGTCAAAATAGAAATGGTGTGGCAATTGTGGAGAAGGAGAGTCTTCTAAAGACAGTGAGAGATGTCATCACACTTAGTGACACACTCATGGCAATCAGACTCCAGTGTAAAGACAGGGCAGTTTTTATAATCTCTGCCTATGCCCCATAGCAGGTTTGTGATGGTGAGGAAAAGCATGCATTCAGACAGCAGCTGCAGGACTGACTAGATAAACACAAATTAGTGTTGATAGTGGGACACCTGAATGCTCAAATCAGAACAGACAGAACAGGAAATGATGACTGTCTAGATCCACATGGGTGGGACAACTGGAATAAAGAAGGAGAGGCCATTCTAGATACGTTTGTTTTGTTCCCAAGGTATAGCAGCTTTGTCCCTGAGGTTTGGTACAAAACAGTTGTGATTTCCTGTGAATTACAAACCTATCATCTTGATGAGCCTCATCTGTAAGACCATGGAATGGGTCATAACAGACCTGACATATGATGATATAACAAATCTTATAAGACTTGACACCTAACTTTTTGGCTTTAAGAGTAGATCCTGTTTATTGAATTTGGTATTTATTTTTTGAGAGGGTAATGAAAGATATGGATATTGCGAATGTTATTCATATAGGGTACGTAGATCTCATCAAAGGATTGAAAACACGCTACACGCCAACATTTTCAAGAAGGTAAATGCACTCCAAATTTATCCCTACATCATTAGTTGGCTATCCAGTTGGCAGAGGGACAGAAGCTACACTGTGAAGGTAGCAGGTGTGACCGCAGGCAGCATGAAAGTAACTAGTTGAGCACCACAGGGATCTGTACAAGGACCTCTACTATTCAGTATATACAAATCAAAACTAGGGAATTTTGGTTAAACAAGATTACAGAAAGTGTAGATTAGGTGCTATAGTTAAATCCCCTTCAGATATGCAGAAGGCACCCAATGAACTTACACGTGTAAATAGCTGGTGCTCTGAAAATTGGCTAATATTAAAGGCTATAAGATGCAATATTGTTGCATTTAGTAAAGAAACCATCTACCCAGCTTATAGGGCAGAAACCATCCCACTCCAAAATGAAAAAGTTGTAAGAGACCATGGAACAATGGTAGATTGCTCTATCTCCTTTGATCATCATGTTCTAACTATGGACAGGAAATCCTTCTATCTGGCATACCTGATCACAAAAGGTATTTCATCTTGATCCATAGAAGTACTTACCCCTCTATACTCTGCACTGATCAGGCTCATCATTGAATACAATGTCCCCTCTAGGATGTATCTTACTAAACTCATCAAGTAGTTGGAGAAGTCACAAACTCCTGACAAAAACATCATGGGTCTAAAGGACCCAAGCTACCAAGAGAGACTGGTGGCCTTGTCCCTGTATTTTTCATCATGTAGACTTCTTAGGTGTTATCTATGCCATGCCTTCCTGGTCATTAAAGATTTGGCAGTCTAAGACCTCTTATTTCACCACACATCATACAGTTCAGTGAACACTTGAGCTACAGATCTGAGCCTACTTCAGTAA
>NC_056739.1:1456425081-1456457581 GCF_019279795.1 Protopterus annectens
TCTTCGTCAACCACATTATATAGGAAACCATTTTCAAGGAATTCTTTATCAGATGCAGGTGTTGCCATACTGAGGATTTATCCAAGACAATTAGTACTAGGAGTTAAAATAAGAACATATTTACAAAGCTAGAAAGGAGACTGATGCATGTGAAATGTCTAGTTTACTGCAATATAGACATAGATTTGCCCTTTGTGACAACATATGCTGTAAGTATAAAAAAATTGGAATGATTCTGTTAACTAATAACAGCTTGTTTAGTTTATTACCTTCTAATTCCAAATTTTCTTATAGAAGGAGTAAATGCATTAAATAGTTTCTTGGCCGAATAAACCTGGTCATTTAGGCATTCTGCTGTGTTGTCAGATAAATAGCATACATGCAGTTTTCCATGTGGAAATTGTTATTTTTTGCTCCAAGATTTTTAAGATTAACGTTTTTTTTTTAAGACCAAACAGTTTTCAAACTCAAATCATATGAAAGAATTTCAAATCAGACATTTGATCACATGAAATAGTATATGGATTACTCATTTGGTTGTCTGGATATGCATTGATTCTTATGTTGAGAAAACATCACAGTTTTTTAGAAAGGATTTGAGAAGATTTAAATGACATTAAATGTAAAAATTTGATTAATGCTCTATAGGAACACAAAGTCAATCATCTAAGGACCAATCATACTTTTCCTGGTATTGATAAAACTGTAGTTGATTATAATAAAGTTGCATCTGAAAAAATGTGAAGTGAAAGGAAACATGGATTATTAATTTAGGAGCTATGTTTTATCCATGATTGAATGAATACATTGATTTTTCAATTTGTTTTCTTTTTCTTATATTATTTATGCATAATATTTGGGTTTTGCTCTTGAGTACTTTAAGAAGTTGTCACAGCAGATAATGCTGCTGTTTCTGGTGTAATAATGTTTGTTGGCAAAATTTATTAACGAAGGTAGGGCAGTAGCTGTGATGGCAGATAATGCTGCTACTTCTGGTGTAGTAATGTTTGCTGGCTAGATTTATTAACAAAGGTAGGGCAGTAGTTGTGATAGCAGATAATGCTGCTATTTCTGGTGTAGCAATGTTTACTGGCTAGATTTATTGAAGAAGGTAGGGCAATAGCTGTAATGGCAGATAATGCTGCTATTTCTGGTGTAGTAATGGGGTCTATATTACAAGACTGAAACTTTAGTTAATCAAATAACTAAAGATCGATCTTGTAATATTGAAAGCTAAAAACCTCAAATTGCAGATTTAACACAGGGAAACACTTCCCTTGGCCGCATGAAAAAAAAAACAGCTTTTAATCCAAAATCAAGTGCCCCCCCCACCCCCTAACTAAATATACTAACTCTGAGATCACTCCAAATTGAAGAAAAATGCATAATCTACATAACGGCCAATGGAAGTGTTTCCCTGCATTAAATTGGCCATTTAAAGTTTGTAGCTTTCGATATTACAAGATCGATCTTTAGTTATTCGATTAACTTAAGTTTCAATCTTGTAATATAGACTCGTAGTAATGTTTGCTGGCTAGATTTATTAAAGAAGGTAGGGATATCAACCGAAGCCAATTTAGGGTTACTGCTGAGCCCTTGTCCTGTTATCTGTAGAATAAATGCATTCTGGTTTACTGAATCAAGAAAGCTGTGCTGTGCTGCTGGGTTTATTCTTTGGTGCTGAATAACAGAACCCATCTGGTGCAAGTGGAAGAGGCAGCATCAGGGAAATATGAAGGTGACCAGAGTATCCCACAGGGCTCAGAAATGGGGCCAGTATTGTTTAGTATATACTTTATTTACCTACAGACTAAAAGCCAAGCTCTATAGCTAACAAAGTTTGTAGCTGAATGCAAACTGGGATGCATTGTCGAATCACTGTTTGACAAAAAATCCCTCCAGCAGGAACTTACACTTATAAATGCATGGTATATTGAAAATGGGCTTAAATTAAATGCTAAAAAAATGCAACATTGTCCCCTTTGTCATGCAAACTAACCCCATAACATATGGCATTGGCAGTATCCCACTTCAAAATGACAATCTAGTTAGAGACCTGAGAACCTGGGTTGATAATGCTCTGTCCTTTGGTCACCATGAAGCAATGATTGTCATTGTCAGGGAATCCTTCTTCTTGGCACAACTTATCACCAAAGGAATATCATTCACATCTAAAGATGTTATTGTCCCTTTTATTCAGCACTGATGAGACCAGTTATGGAATACAATGTCCCCTTTGGGATGTGCATCACCAGACATATCCTACAGTTAGAAAGACTCTAGTGATTCCTAACAAATAGGCTCAAAGGCTTAAATTCCTAACCTACCAAAAAAAGACTAGAAGCACTTTTCCCCTTGTATTCTATCTAATAGGCTCCTCAGAGGAGACCTATGCCTTATCTAGGAGGAGATCATCAAGGTCTGCTTTAGTAGTTTCCACTCAAGTGTTTGGCAGTGTCCTGTAGATATACAGGTACCTTAAGTGGACATTTTTCCTGTAAAAGCACTTTTGAAATTTCTACAATACCTAACTGCAACAGAGCAAAAAGCACTGCCCCTAGAGTAGCAAGCCAGATACTCCTGACTTTATTTTATATTCTCACTGTAATCATCTGATCAATAAAAAAGGTCCTGTTGCCATGGATATGAACTTTCCCACAATCTCTGTTACCAGCTTGGTGGATATGGGCATCCTGAGGCAATGTAGAAACTGCCTCCTGTTTACTGAAAACCCAGATGATTCTGAAACAAACTGATAAAGTATGTGAGAGATGTATATACTCAATGTCATTGGAGGCAAAGCTCTCACATAAAAGCCCTCCTAGTGTCAATCAAGTTGTCAGTAGTATACATGCTGCACCCACCAGACACAGTACAAAGTAGACATACAGACCCACAGGTCCACTTCACATGACTGAATCTCAAAATACTGAATTTCATTTGACTGAGATGAGACCACAATACCTAATTTTCAAAATACTGAAAACTCATTTGACTGAATCTCATTATACTGAAAGCTTGCAATCTTGAATTTCAAAATACTGAATTTTAAGTCATATATGAGGTGTGTTTCCCTTCACTTGTGACTTGCTTGTGATAAAAAACATTGCTGTAAGTTAAAGTGCCAACTGTCATAATACCAATAGTAGTGTAGAAAGTAGTGTTGTAGTGTTTCTAAATGTGGCTATGTCTCGTTACATTTTTATAGGCAGTATCTAAAGTAATATGGTGGATGTTTTGTGTGCTCCTGGCAGTAGTGACAGTGTGCACAGTATTGTAAGGCAAGTAAAAGGTATATGCCCTTTTCTCCACTGCAGTTCAATCCTGGTGTTAGTATATATATATATATATATATATATATATATATATAGTTGGGGGATGTGGGGGTGCAGCCCTCCACTTTGGGAGGTGTGGGGGGCGTAGCCCCCACATAATTTGGTTTTATATCGTCCAGTTTCTGTTAAGAGGGTAAGTAAGTAGTTTTTAAGTTTTGGAAAGAGTTAGTCGTTGGTGTTGTAAGTGTGCATGTCTATAGCTTAAACTTTAGTTTTGTGACATTCAGGATTGTAAGCTTTCAGTATAATGAGATTCAGTCAAATGAGTTTTTAGTATTTTGAAAATTAGGTATTGTGGTCTCACTCAAATGAAATTCAGTACTTTGACATTCAGTCATGTGAAGTGGAACCAAACTCACATATGCTGAGGCACTTAGATGTAACCTTCCTAAATCATAATGACCACCTAGATGAAGTACACATAACAAATGCCATCAGCAGGCCTGAATGCATGGTTTCATAACAAAACCCACATCAAAACAAAAACCCACATAAAAACATGTAGCCATATCTCATGGAGCTTCTAAGGTTAAGCCCACGAGGCAAGCCATCACACAATCTAACATTCTCATAATTGGAGACTCCATTGTGAGACATATTGAAATCTTTCTCACCAGGATGAGTAAGGAGAAAGTCATCATCATCAGTTGTTTATCAGAGGCCAGGATCTGCCACATTAAGCATGCATTCAGGTCATTGGAAGTACCAGTATGACTCAGTCATAGTCCCTATGGGTCCAAACCTCCCTAGAATATATGTAGAGAGACATCATGGAGCTCTCAGAATATGTCTCCCAGACTGGTATGAACCTATCATAGAGCTGCATTCTACCTTTTGCAAGAATAATGCCACAATATGAATAGACGGTGACAGACTTATAATAATAATTGGCTTAGTCTCTGGTGTCATTTTAAGGGGGTGCAATATTTGTCAGCATGGAAGGAGATGGTCAACAGACCATGCTGCTTTGTCAGAGATGGTCTGCACCTCTCCTCTGTAGCCACCAAGGCAGCCTGTAATTGGTTTATTTCCCAGACCCCTGCTTGTAAATGTGACACCTCTCAAGCCCCTGCTTACACTTATCAAGTGTACCAGGACTCGTGAGAGATTTGGGATGAATGTCTAGGCTTAAAGAGGCCCCAGTGACCATTAGTCTAGAAAACACCTGTGAATCTGTGATCCTTCTAAGCAATTAGGAACCAGTAGTGTAGGATCTCATGTACATTTACAAATCAAACAGTCCCGCAAATACCAAAACAAGGGATCTAAACCTGATTCAACAGACCTATAAAACAATATGAAGAGGCAGATTCAATGCAGAGTATCTTCTTCACCTTTGAAACTGACTACACCTACAGACAAAACAATGTGATACACTATCTTCCTTCAAGTGCAGCCTGGGTAAATGAATGGGTATTCATCATTTCAACCCTGTGCCTCACTGTCCTAGTCCTCCACCTTTAATGTCTGCCTGTGTAGTAGCTGATCTAAACGTGTGGAAGGTATTATAGACTTGTACTGCCGGGATGTTGTCTGTGACTTAAACCATGTTTCAGTGACTGTACAAATGTCAGCATTCTCTAGGGTGAGGAGAGCTTGTAGGTAGTGGATTTTCTTATGTAGACTCCTAGTTGTGAGCTGTAACATCTTTCAATATTATTGGTTTGCTATGTTGGAAGTACTTTCAGTTTAGCATTGTCTGAAAAAAGCACTTTGGGGGAGGCCATTGTTTTAGCCAATAATCAAAAGGCTAGATGTACTGTTTCTAAAAATTATTTTTTGTATTTCAGATTTGTAGCAAATACAATCACTTGATTAGAAATTATTATCATCATCACCAATCCACTTTTTCCCATTTTCCCCATGAGTTTGGGGTGTTTTGCCACTCTCCTATCTTCTTTAATGCTCATGCCTGACTATTGCAGGTCTTCTTTTACATAATCCATCCACTGCTTTGCTGGATGTCCTCATTTCTTCTTATCTTCTTCTTTCTGTCCCAAATCTTCTTCACCAAATTGTCTTCTGCTTTCTTGCACAAGTCTCCAAACCACTGTAATATGTTCTTTTTAATGTGTGCTGCAATTGGAGCTACTTTGGCTTCTGCACTTATGTCCTCATTTCTTTGTATGTCCCACGGTCTGCATCCTATCACCTATCTCAGGCACTTCATCTTCTTCACTTCTAGCTTCCTTAACTGCTCTGCATTTACTGCCCAGGCTTTTGTACCATGCTGTAGTACCAGTCACACAACTGTTTTGTACACCTTACCTTTCAGCTTCCTTAACGTTCTTCTGTCATACCCTGTGCCTGACACTCTGTGCCAGCTGGTTGTAGCCTCTCTCATTCTAGCTTCTAGCTTTGGCCTTCTCATTCAGACTTCCCTTCTCCTCAACCACCCCTCCCAGATACTTGAAGCTGTTAACCTGTTCCACTATTTTCCTTTCTATCTCAAGTTTCAACTTCTTATGATTTCCCCATTTACTACCATTACAACTGTATTACCTGTACTCAGTTTCATCCCATAAGTTCATAGGTCCATAGATAGGTACTAGGTTATCAGCCCAAGGGCCAAAGCAAGCCTGGCCAACAGTGTATTGGCTTTCGCCACCCATGTAGTGTTAGATTCCTGGCCCTCTATCGAGCAGAGCCTCAGACATAATCCCGGGGTGAATTTCCTATCACCCATACACTTATCAAGGTTTTTCTTGGAGTGGTAATGATGAACTCTGCTTGATGTAGATGGGAATTTTGCTCCATAGCATGGGAAGTCTCTGGGACAAGAATCTATCCCTCCAGCATGTTCTATTTATTGTCGCGGTGAGGTTTAGGTCCCTAGAGCATGTAGCTCAGGGAGATTGGGATTTCTTTAAGTGGAGCATGTCCATTAATTCCGCGTTTGACATGGCTTTGTATGTTAGACAGAGGTCTACTCAGAGTAAGCGGTATGCGACTGAGTAGAGTTGGTGTTTCTTGAGTCGGTCAGCATAGGGCAACTGTTTGAGATCAGCAATCCTCTTCATGAGGTATTTATGGGGCCTCTCCAGTTGTTGTAGGTGTCTTGTGAGGTACATCCCAAATGGAGCATTGTATTCAATGAGGGGTCTGATAAGTGATGAGTAGGGGGGGGGTGATGACTTCCTTATTTCTAGATGTGAACCCTTTTGTGATTAGGTGGGCCATGTAGAAAGATTTTCTGACCACTGTGGCAATGTGGCTATCGAAGGAGAGGTTACTATCCACTTGGGTCCCAAGGTTTCTTATCACACTTTCTGTGTTAAATGAACTTCCCCCTATTTGGCAATTCATGGGTGCCATGTTTTTACCAAAGGGGATAACAATGCACTGTTTTGGCATTTAGCTTGAGGCCATGATTTTGACACCAGTGAGGCCCTTTTGCAGGATGTCTACATCGGCAGTGGAATCGATAATGACACCCAGTTTGCAGTCATCTGAGAACTTGGTTAGCCATAGAGAAGTATATATCGAACAGGAGAGGTCCCAAGACTGAGCCCTGGGGCACGCCACTTGTTACTGGTCTGGAGAGACACCTGGAGTCTGCAACTCTCATGCTGTGGGTTCTGTCCATGAGCCAGTTGGCCACCCATTCTGTGACGTAGGGATTTATGTTAAGGTTGATGACTTTATCTATGATTCCTGAATGGGGGATGGTGTCAAAGGCTTTAGCGAGGTCCAGGTAGGCTGACTGGCCCACCTTGCCCTCATCTATGGTCTTGGTAACTGTTTCAAAGAAGTCTACCAGGTTTAGGAGACATGATCTACCTTTCACAAATCCGAACTGGGTAGCATACAAAGTTTGGAGGTTACCAATGTCTTTGTTTATGAGTTCCATGATGATATGCTCCATGGCCTTGCAGACCAGGCTTGTCAGGCTAATAGGTCGATAGTTCCCAGAGTCTGTGGTGGTTCCTCCTATGTGGAGTGGGATAACCATTGCTGTGTGCCAATCCATGGGCACATAGCCTGTGGTGAGGCTGTGATTGAACATGGAGTTTAGGTGGGGGGCTAGTTTATTTTGGAGTTCGTATAATACGCAGCCTGGGATGTTGTCTGGTCCCATGGATGCTGTGTTTTTGGCTTTAGAGAGTTCCATTTTTACCTGCGTGTTTGTGATTGATGGGGCTCTACAACATCTGGTATAGTTGTAGGCCCTTTGGGGGGGGTGAAGAGGGTGTAAAAGTTTGCACTGATCCTATCTGCCAAGATGTTGACAATATCAGTTGGCTCTGTATATTTTGCACCATTCTGTTGTAGCTCTGTGCAGATCAGGGTGTTGCCATGGAGATTCTTGACATAGCTAAAGAATGCCTTGTTGTCGTCTTTGGTATCCGTGGCAATTTTTCTTTCAAAATTAGCTTTGGAGGATTTAATGAGAGATCTTAGTTTCTTACTGAGGCCCATCAGTGAGTTCTTCCATACCTGGGTTTTTACTCTCTTTTGCAACAGTTTCTTCCTTTTGTTGTAGAGTTTGTTAATGGTAGGGGACCACCAGATCAGGTTCCTTTTTTTGGAGGATAGCATCTTGGTTTTGTTGGGGATAGCACGATCCATGCACTCATGCAGGTGCTTGTGGAGTGCATTTCTGTAGGATTCAGCAGTCATGACTGTATTGACTGTATTATTCATCTGCAGGGGCATCGTGAAGTTAGCCACCTCAGTTTTGAGTAGCGTGAAGATTGCTTTGGAGAAATTTTTTACGATGGTTTCCTTGTGTGGGGGTGGGGTTGGGATGTGGATATCTAAGGTGATTAGTTTATGGTCTGATCTAACAAGCAAGGAGTTGATCTCAGGCATTGAGCACCGGTCACCCATGTTGGTAATGATCAGGTCCAGAATAATGTTGCCCTGGTGGGGGTGTTGACAAGTTGATCCAGGGCATTAGAGTTTATACATTCCAGGAATTGTTGAGCAAGGGGATTAGTACAAGAGTAGTTTTCCCAGTTTATGTTAGGGTAGTTGAATTGCCCATTATTATGGTATTTGGTTGGACCCTAATTTTTTCCAATGTCCACAGGAATGAGGAGTGAGGGTCCTGGGTCATGGTGGGGGATCTATAACAAGCTACAATTTGAAATGCATTTTTGCCCAGGGTTAGTTGCACTTGGATGATTTCAGAGCCATCGTGTTTTGCAACTAGCCTGGAGGTGTGGATGTCTTTGATGAAGATGGACACACCTCCGCCCTTCGTGTTTCAGTCCAGGTTTTGTGGCCAAAACGTGTGGTATGAATTATAGCCCGGTAGTGCTGGGGTGCTCTTGGCTGCCTTGAACCAGGTCTCAGTCACTGCACAGATATCAATGTTCTCCAATTTGAGGAGTGCCTCAAGTGAGTACATTTTGAGGTTTAGACTCCTAGCATTGAGCAGCATTGCCCTCAGTTTTTTGTCACCTGTAGTTCTTACGGTGGTGGCAAGAGCCTTGGCCAGTATCCTGAATCCCAGGGGTGACAGGTACAGACCATCTCTGGTGAAGCATCGTGGCCTGTCAAGCATGTCATCCCAGGCAGACAGATACTGGATTCCTTTTGAATGACACCAGAAGCTTAGCTAATTGTTGAAGTTGATCATCTTATCCTTGTACTGTGGTATTATTCTTGGTGAAGGCAGGATGCTACTCAGGGCTAGGGTCATGCCTGCCTGTGCTACAAGATTGCAGAGCTCTTCCATGTCTCTTTTCATGTAGTCCAGGGAGGTACATCTCAGGTCATTTACACCAACATGGACAATGACAAAGTCATATTTGTACTTGCCTTGTAGTGACCTGAGTTCATGCATTATGTGGCAGATTCTGGCACCCGACAAGCAGCTGACAGTAACCTTCTCTTTGTCCAGCCTGGTGAGTGGGACGTCGGTGTGCCTGACTATAGAGTCACCTATCACTAGTGTGTTGGATATGTTGCTTTGCCTTATGGGCTGTGGTTGTGTGGCACACCGAGTTTATGGGCTATGTGTTGTTTGGGGTATGTTGGTGAGAGGAGGTTGCTTGTGTGTCTGCTTTGGAGGTCTCTGTTGCTTAGACAGATTTAGATTTTTAATCAGAGCCTCTGTATATGTCTTGGTGTTACTATGTGTGGGTTTTGGAGGTGTTGGTTTAGTTGGTCTATGTGTAGTGAGTGAGTACTGTGAGTTATTACCTTCTCCTCTTGAGTGTCTGTTCCAGTCTTGGTTGGAGACAGCGTTGCCTCTAGATTGGCTATATAAGTGCATCTTTCACAAGTGTTAGTGTTTGGTGGTAGGAGGAGAAGGTTGTCTGTGCCTTCACTTTTGCATTCTATGCCACTATTCTTTGCTGAAGTTCTTGCACAGAGTCTGTCTGTAATGCCGCATCATCTGCATACAGTAATTGTGTTGAGCTGTCCCCTCTGACCTGTTTACTAATGTAGTCCATCACTAGTATGAACAACAGTGGGCTCAGAGCTAAACCCTGATGCACACATACTCCTACTGGGACCCCCTCTATAAGACTGAACATTGTTCATACTTAAGTTCTTGGGTCTTTGTACATAGCTTGCACTAATTCTACCAGTGTTTCTGGGACTTCAAACCACTGCAGGACTGCCCGTATCAGCTTTCTTGGGACCCTGTTATTTGCTTTCTCCAATTCTAGGAATGCCCAGTTGGGCTCTTTCCTCATTTTGGACTTTTTTTCAAGTATCTCTCTCACTGCAAACATCTGGTCTGTTGTGCTGCATCCTGATCTGAATTTGAACTGGTCATTTCCCATTTTACTTTATACAGCTCTGCATATACAATTATCAATCACCTTCTCCAGAACTTTTATGATGTGTGACTGGAATTTGATACCTCTGTACTGTCCACAGTTGTGTATGTCCCCTTTGTTCTTGAACACTGGCACTACTATGCTTATCCTCCCATTATCTGGGATATGTCTTTCACTCCATACAGCAATGAGTACCCTCAGTAGCCACTGCTTCCCATCTCACCCAACCATCCTGATCAAATCTGCTGTGATCTCATCTGAGCCTGCTGATTTCCCTGACTTTATTTTCCTTAGTACTCTTCTGGCTTCTTCTAGGGAGGGCTCCTGCTCTTCCTTACTGTAGGCTGTTTCTCTGGCATTAAAGCTTCTGTGGGGTTTTCTTCATTCAGAAGCTGCTGGAAGTACTCCTTCTATCATTTGATACCCAGTGGACTGCTGAGCAGTTGTTTCTGACATCCCTTATGAAGATTTCTTTATGCCATCCACTGAGTCACCTTACAGAAGTTGGTAAAGTGCCTCTGATACCTTGTTGTTTCTTATCTTGGCCTGTCTTTTCTATTTATCAGTTTTTCCCACACTCCTCGTTTCTTTTAGTGACATCCTGGACTTCTACATTCCACCACCAGCTTTCTTTTTATACCTTATTTCCCATACCTGGCTCAACTGAATATCTATTATATAGTCCTTAAACATGCTGTTTTGAGGTACTGTCATTCTTCTTCAGCACCACCTATTTCCCCTTCTCTTTTTGGTATTAAAGCTCTGAGAAATTCCTTGAACTGTTGCACTTTATTTCCAGTCAGCTTCCTGGTCTTCAGCCTGGCATCTGTTTACCTTAGAGGCTTCTCTGGTCACTGCCTGTAGCTTGTTGTGGCAACCAGTGGTTTATGCTGTGGATTGACTGGTTCATTGGAGATGACTTGGCAATCACTAATTCTATCACACTGCTCTTTTTTACTAGGATAAAGTCTTCCTAAGTTGCATGTTGCCCACTCTTGTATGTGATCTTGTGGTGACTGTCTGTCTTTCTGACCAATGTATTGGCTACCATCATGCCTTTTACCAGACAGAAGTCTAGAATGCCCTCTCCTTTTTTACTCCTGTTGCCCCACCCATTTGAACCCAGGCAGGCCTCATATTCCATTCTATCTGTGCCGATATGTGAATAGAAAATAGTTTAATAACAGCTTAGCATGCATTTTAGCCCAGTTTGAGTCATTTGAAAAGAAACTGAAGTAGCCCTGTATATTTTCAGATTGCCTCTTGAAGTTTCATTCACTTATGGTAAGTGCAATCAGAGGTTGTAGTAGATGTCTACCTAATTCTGAATTTTCACCAAATCTAAGATGAAATAGGATAACAATAGCAGAAGCAATTAAGGAGGAAAAGTGGAGGGAAAACTCCCCAAGGGAACTGATAAGATGTCACATAACAATTTTGAGGAGAACATTATAAAACATAAGTTGAAATCAGCTATTAATATGCTTTCTTAAATTGTTAATAATGACAACTCCCTGAAGAAAGATACACAAGCAACAAAGTAAAATTCATAAGTATGAGTGTCTTTAAAACAAATGCAGAACATACAGGTGCTGTTGCAAAAACTGCTCTTTTACCATTAAAACACAGTCAAATTCAAAGAAATAAAATGATAATGTGGAAATATTATGTTAGAAAATAGACCTAGATGTAACAACATCTTTTGTTGTTCCAGAAAGAGTGGAGAAAGACAAACTCAGACAATGTGTATGAGTTCATGTGGACAATGTGTATGAGTTCATGTAAAGTGAGCTGTTGAATTCCATTAAGAACATTTTTCAATAAAAATAATTCTTTGGATGGGGCATCTAGGTTAAGCCACAGGATGCCTTAGGAATATACTTTAGTGCTACTCTTAGTATAGGATGAAGTGCCAGGTCCTGAAATGAAAATGCAGAATGATAAATAAGTCCATTTGGGCCCTACATGAAGTTTCTGCAGAGGTACATGTGTAGTGGCAAGTTTTACTAATAGAGAAAAAAGGTATTACAAAGCAAGGGAGTCCAGTCATGAATTAGTTACCTGGCTGACCTTGAGGTTCTCTGGTGGAATCAATCATCTTTTGTGTGACTGGAGAATAAATAGGCCTGTTGCTTTATTTTGGCTATAATAGAAGGCAACATTTCCAGAGATCAGGTGAGGCCACTGTGAGGCATGTAGAAAAAATGGACTGTCAGAAATGAAGGACAGCTCTTGCCAGTCAAACAACTTCTATTTACATTGTGAAAAGAAAAGTGCAGGAGGCAGGTGAATAGTGCAAAAGGGTGAGGGGGGGGGCAACCAAATGTTAACTCACTATATATAGATGGTCCTAAAAAAGAAGAAGAGAGAGAGATCAAGCAATAAAGAATGAGAGTTGACTGGAAAAATGGCAAATCCCAAGAAGATTATTACTGGAGATCTTATGAATTTGCCAGAATAAAGGCTAGAAGGCTTAAGAACCCCCTGAAGCATAGAATAAATTGGAGTAGAAACTGAAGAAATGAGACACCAGGTACAGAGAATATACACAAGTGGTCAAAAGGTGAGGTCAAAAACTTGGATAAGCCACCCTAGTTTAGTGAGGGTGAGATACACCAGGTGGTAGAAGGAACAGTAAAAGAGGATTACAGATACAAAATTGGGAGGGATGGGCATATGGAGGCAAGGACTGGAAACACTGAATGGAATATACCCCATTTTTAAGTATATGGGAAGCAGTGAAGTTAAGGATTAATAGAAAAAAAATGAGAAAAAAACACATAGGAGGGAATTATTGTGTTATACAGAGAGAAAGTAGAAAATAAACCAAAGAGGGAGCATAGACTTACTAATAACTAGTTGTCGTACATATAGGGGGATGGGAAGGTTCAGTCAGACAGACTGCATTATTAGGTGAATTCAGCAAATAAGACTTGAAACTTACAAAAGATGGGAGGGAAAATGAAGAAATGTTTTGGTTCCAGTAAGGTACATATATGTTATAGACTCCAGAAAGAGAGCATCAGGTGATGGAATGGAAGAAGAGAGAGAGAGGAGAAAGATGCAACTGCTCCCTCTAGAACATAAAAGGGCAACATGTAAGAAATATTTTTATGGGTATTTAGTGGAAGAAGAATATGAAATAAGGGTGGATTTACCAGACATGCCAGTAATAGGGAAGCTATACTGAATGGAAGGCATCAAAATGATGCAACTAGGCACTGGAAGTCAAGATGTATTGCTCAAATAGAGGATATGAAAGTATGAATGAGAGCCGAACTATGAAGTATTTCTTAATAAAAAGGAAAGACCATGCTGTGGTGTGTGTGTGTGGGGGGAGCAATTTGATATGAAACTATTGAAAGTTAGGTAGAAAAGACAACTAATTTGTAAGAAACGTGGTGAGTAAACTATAGCAAATTAAATGGGAGCAAGAAAGAGACTGAAAGTAGAACTGGAGATCTAAGGAAAGGCCATTGCTTGTTGGCAGGAGCCTGGCTTGAAAGTATTTTTTTGTCAACAAATAAAAAAACAGATGGTAAAGATGCTATGGTAACAATTTTTTTTGACATTCATGGAGATTATAATGTTTAATAAAGAGCAATTAAAATAAAGCAGTGTAGACCCAATAGGGCCCTGTTTCCATTGGTAGTTAAAAGCTGAATGAAATTACAGAAGAAAAAATGGCCAACCAATACATACTGGGCTGAAAAATTAAGACCATGTAAAAGTATTGAGCGTTATTCCTATGCATTCAAACTAAAGAAGTCTCAAATAATTGTAATAGACAATAATTACTCTTTCTCTAGGAATCATGTCTACTAAATGTATCATTTATCAGCCCATTTTGCATTAGTTTTGTTTTCTTTTTTTTGTTAAGAATAATTAGACATTGGAGATAATGCCCTAAGAGGCACAAACTGCAAATGGATGATGATCAATAAAATGTTGATACTAGACTATCGATATCAAGAGGAATGCATATGTTGTGTGAAGGGTGAAAGCATACAGAAAAGACAAGATGTTCAGAATTTTTTTATTTTAAATATACTTTCATCTCAAGATGGATCCGTGAGAGTTTTTCAGTTTGTTTCTGAAGATTTGCTTCCTGCCAAATATGAAAAATGCTCGCATGACAAATGAGATTTGGAATGCATGCCTAATAAGGAATGTCATAAAAAGAGAGCCAGGAGATCTTAGTTAGCAGAATTAATGCTGTACTTTTCATTTTAATTGGTACATGGTTGTTCTATGGTTGTTATAATAATGTTGTTTTTAATCAGAAAAGGTATAAAGAATGTATGATTCCATTGTTCAGGAAAACAGGACCTTGAATTCCGAGTCTCCCATGTACGTACCTTTCTATGTAATAATGCAGATTATTATTCTCTGCTGAACTGTGCTGTGTGAAAGAAATTTATTATTCTCTGCTGAACTGTGTTGTGTGAAAGTTATTTGGTACCTTAACAGTACATGCCATATACTCGGATTTCTGAGCTTTTTGTCTGTTGCTGCATTAGAAGTTAACACTGGGCCCATTGTGACAGGCTTTCTGTCAGGCATATTTACAGTGTATCAATACATAATTTCTTTCTTTAACTATTGGCACAGTTTAAAGTCCTTACAGGTAAGCTTTACTAATAATATTTCCATTAGATTTAATTGCATGTGAGCAGGTAAATTGATTGCATATGGAAAATTGTATATATGTATGATCAGTCACACTAACAGCATAAAGTTTATTTCACTGTGTGTTAGCAGAGTCTAATCAATAAAATATAATGATAGTTACACTAACAGCATGAAGTTTATTTCATTGTGTGTTGGCAGGGTAGAATCAATAAAATACAAGGACAGAGAATCCTTGACAGTAGGGCAAAGTATCCTTCTCAAATATGAAAGTGGATTTTTAATCAAATACAAAGAAAAGGAACAGGAAGGATTCCTTCATTAAGAAAGAGAATGAATGTATAATTATAGTTGCATATCTATCTTTTTGGTATGAGAGTGGGCACCAGTACACGTGTTTTAAAAGAACCAGAGTATTGGACTCCAGGCAGGTATATTTGTAATAAATATGGAAAAGACAGTTGTAGTTACTTAGTAAAATGGTCTGAGGTCACTAAAAATGATAGTGCTTTAGAGTTTACAGATAAGGATAATGTTGATAAGAAAATCTTAGAAAATTTAAAAAATAAACTGAAAGAAAAATGTAATAAAATATCAGCCTTTTGTTGGTCAGACTTTAGTGACTGTCAAAAAGAAGCTAAAAGTAACAAAAAGGAATCGGTAGTTAGAAGTCTAAAATATAACTCAGTTAGAATAAAGTCACAGTTGCAGGTAGCTAATAGAACACCAAACTCATTACAACAATGCACAGCTGAGAAATCCCATTCCTGGGGTATGTGTCCATTAAGAAAATTAGAGAAGTTATCAGTTACACATTTAGAATAATCAGATGATGACTGGCCACTGTTACAGTATTCTGCATCCCTTCCACCTTATGACCCACCTATGTGTCAAGAAACTGATAGTTCTCCCTTTTCAAGAGGGTATGTGGAGGTAAATGTTGCAGAAACAACTATCACTTCCCAAAATATAGCCCAAGTTACTTCCACTACTTCTAATTGATTGTTCCTCTCAGTCAGTTTATATCATTAGATTCCATCAACATTGATACTCAATACCCTCAATAACACCATCAGATCAAATGTTAATGCAAATAGCTAATAAAGGAAAACAAATGTATCACAAATGTAAACATGGACCTAGTGCTAAATATGTGGTAAAATCTAAAATATTCCCTAATAAAAGTTATTCACCAAAAGCTAACACTTTGAAAAGGATTAGGCAAACCATTACCCAGTTTCTGATTGTCATAGATGGGGAGTAAAATCAATGGACACTCCCCTGCCAAACAAAATACAGAGGAAGGAACAGATTCTGATTCTTCCACTGATATTGATATACGTCCTGCACAAATGCATTTATTGCTAGAAGTACCAAATCCAACAGCAGCTAGAGATAGTGATGTTCAATCTATCATAAGGGTAGTACGCCCATGGACTGCAGCAGATTTTCAAACCTCTCTCCCTCTTATTCAGACACATTCAGCTAAATATGCAGAGATCTTAGAAGGACATGTACCCTTACAAAATCCATCTATTGAAGACTTGAGACCAGTATTTGAAGCCTCTACAACCCCTGACATCTTCAGAAAATATGGGAAAAAAGAACAAATATTGGAAATAATATATCAAAACACAGAGATGATGGATTTTTGGCCACCAGGAATAATTTATTAGAAGCTATTACCACAGTATGCTACCTCAACCCATAATTGAACAAGAATCAACATTATTGTGCAAAAGGAAAATGAATCCTTTGATGCATATTTGCAGTGCATGACAGATATATTTGAAGCCTTTTCTGAACATCCAGAACCTCCAGAATATGTAGTACCTAGTAGGTTGTCAGTAGAGTTTGTAGTCTGTTTGTTACTTCCCATACAAGAGCAAATTAAAAAGGTTTGTTTAAACTTGCCAACTTTGGGCATTCGTGAAATCGTGAATCAAGCACAATACATAGCAGCAATATACTTAGGGAGGAAAAGGAACAAAAGAAAAAGTTAATTGACATTTAGCTCCAACAGTTTGATAATGATTCATGTGGATGGGAAAGGGGAAGAAAAAGTCATGGAAAAAGAAGCAGTTTCCAATTTTCCAAACACAACCATCAGGACAATTTCAGCAAAATTATTATCTCTCTGCACCACTGCAGTCACCACAAGGTAAACCACATTTAAGCACTTGTTTTAATTATGGTCAAGATGGACAATGGTGAAATGAATGCCCACTGTCTCTACAACAAACACATTTGCCAAATGTTTAAACACCACCGCAACTTAAAATAAGTCTTCCTGTATAGATTACAGCTTGTTAGCCACCAGTGTGACAACAAAACCATTAGGACAGCCATGGACAGGAACTACAGTTTTTTCCCATGGTACCACATGACCAGACTGGTCCTTTTGTAAATTTTACAGGGGGCAAATTCATCTATGTCATTTGTCATTGATACAGCAACTGCTAAATCTATGATTACTTCAGTAAAAGCTGACCATCTTCCACTTTCCGAACAGACAATCCTGGGAGTGGGAGTCCCCAGAGTCATTGTAGACTATCCAGAAACAAAACCTGTTCACATTCTAATCAGTCTACTAAAAGAATTGCATACTTTTATTGTAGGAAATTTGGCCCCTTTAAATCTGTTAGGCAGAGATTTATTATGCAAATTAAGATGAACCATTTATTGTACACCACATGGTATATTTCTAGATATTTCCATTGAACCTTTAAGGTTATATTCAAATAACATCTGTACAGATGAAAATGCTCTTTTTGATATTCTAACAGAAGAACAAGATTAAGAAAATGCTAACTTGGAGGAAATAAAATCTGTCCACATCTCTGGACTGCCCATGAAAATGCCATAGGGCTCATAAAAGATGCAGAACCCATGTGTATAACATTGAAACCCTGTGAATGCCTGACTATGGTAGTTCAGTATCCTTTCTTGGTAGATGTGGGAAAAGGAATCAAACCTGTTATTTCTGCCTTGTTACAAGAAAGTATCATTGCCCCAGCTTGAAGTCCCTGTAATACTCACATTTTACCAGTTAAGAAACCAGGGAAAATATATATAATTTATCTCTCCCTCTCTCTCTCTCTCTCTCTGTCTCTCTCTCTCTCTATATATATATATATATATATAGGAAGTTACTAGGCTATACAAGCCTAGCCAAAAATTTAGCCCATGTTCCAACAAGTCAGCACCCTATGCCACTCTCCAGCAGGGACATAGGTGGAATCCCAGGGGGTGAATTTTCTGTTCCCTATCCAGTTATCCAGGTTGTGCTTAAAAAGGTTTAATGAGGTACTCTGCTTTACGTGGAGAGGGAGTTTATTCCACAAAAACGGGAGTCTCAGGGACACAAATCTGTCCCTCCAACAAGTGCTATTGATGTCACAGACCAGGATGAGGTCTCACATGCGGGTTACTTGAGTGGAGCTTGACTTGTGGATATGCAGCAGTCCCATCAGCGCAGGGTCTGAGATTGCTTTGTATGCCAGACAAAGGTCACCTCTGAGGAGTCTGTAGGAGACTGAGTAGAGGGACCGGGATTTTAGCCTATCTGTATAGGGCAGATGTTTGAGGCCCTGAATTCTCCAGCTGAGGAATCTCTGTGGTTTCTCCAGCTGCTGCATGTGCTTTGTGAGGTACATGCTGAAAGGACCATTGTATTCAATATTCGGTCTAATAAGGCAATAATACAGGGATGTTATGACTACCTTGTCCCTGGATGAGATACCCTTACTAATGAGGTGGGTCATGTAGAAAGCTTTCTATACAACGGAGGCAATTTGATGGTCAAAAGTCAATTTGCTATCAACCTGGGTTCGCAAGTCCCTCATGACTGATTGCATGCTTAGTGCCTTATTATCAATGTGATAATTTGTGGGGATGTCATTCTCCCCAAAAGGGATGATGATGCATATTTTGGCATTCAGTATGATGTTTCTGGCACCAGTCATTTGTTTGGGTGAGACCCTCTTGGAAGATGTCCACATCACTAGGGGAATTGATCAGACCTCCCAACCGTACTAAATGACTCAGTTTTTACTGAGTTTTGAGGTCCAAATAATGGGGTGCCATGATTCCCGAGTGGCAGCCCTTCATTTCTGTTTTTTTCCAGCCATTTGTTAAATTTTTTTTCTTTCGCGCTTTTGAGATGACATCATCACGTGTGGGATGACATCAGCTCCATCAGCCTGTCAGAATTGAGCTGAAGGGCTCACATGCACCCATTTCTGGCTGCAAGGAAACAACTGCTGCTGCAGAGCTCTACATGAAGAATGGAGTTTATTTCTGAGTTTCTGCAAGGAGTTCTGCACAGAGTCCGGAGAACATTTCTGCAACTTTATGAACAGAGAGAGTTAGTTATTTATTTGTGAACAAATGTCTGGTGCTGCATGGATGGGGTTACTTAAGCAGCACAGAGTGAGTTATTTATTTGTTAATGGTGTTAATGGTCTGGAGTTTAAACAGAAATTTCTGGTGCTGCAATTGCACTATTTTTATTTAACAGTCCAATGTTAAGAGATATTTCCAGCATTTAAAAAGAGAGTTCTGGTGCTGCGATTGCTTTATTTTTATTTATCAACAGTCCAGCATTTAAAGAGAGATTTCTAGTGCTGCAATTGATTTATTTTTATTTGTTAACAATCCGGCTTTAAGAGAGATTTCTGGCACTGCAGGTGCTTTCTGTTTTGCATGGAGGTTGCTTTCTTCTGGGTACGGAGGAGGTGTGTTGCTTAAGTTGCAAGTGAGTTATTTATTAATGCCAGGAGTTAATTAACAGAGGTGTGTTGCTTAAGTTGCAAGTGAGTTAGTTATTTATTAATGCCAGGAGTGAGTTAACAGAGTTTATTTTATTAGTGTATGGTGGCTGTTTCTTGTGTGTGTGTGTGTGTGTGTGTGTGTGTGTGTGTGTGTGTGTGTGTGTGTGTGTGTAAATGCCCCAATGGAATACACCTGGTGGCTAGAGGTACTCAGGCACAAACCCTGTACCTTGGGTACAGGTAAAAAGAGCCTAAAGTCTCTAACCACCACCAGTTGTGGATTTATTCCTCCTATTTTTGTTCTGTTTCTCATTACATCTGTGGTTTTCAGGATTTTGAATTCACTAAATAATGATAGGCATTTGAACTTCAGACTTCATTCTTCAGAAAATAAATGGTAACACAAAACCTTTTATTCTAACAATTTTCTAAGTTTATAAGATCAGTATTTGAAATGTGTCCCTATTTTGGGGCTGTATTCTCCCATTATTGGCTTTGTCCAGGTTTATTTGTGCTGAGACGTGTCGTTGAGAGCTATGGTGAGATGTGAGAGCTGAATTCTGTATCCGCCATTATTGGCTTTGTCCAGGATTTTTTGTGCTAAGAGGTTGAGAGCTATGGTGAGAAGTGAGAACTGAATTCTGTATCCCCCATTATTGGCTTTGTCCAGGTTTTTTGTGCTAAGAGGTTGAGAGTTATGGTGAGAAGTGAAAAGCAATGTTTAAAATGTGTCCCTAGTTTTTGGCCTTTTGTTCCCCCTCCCAAAAAAAGTGAAATTGAAAATAAGTGCAAGAAGCTGTGCAAGATACCTATGGCTTACACTACTGTCATTCTATATATATATATATATATATATATATATATATATATATATATATATATGTATATATATTAGTGTGTGTGTGTGCGTGTGTGTATGTGTGTGTGTGTGTGTGTGTGTGTGTGTGTGTGTGTGTGTGTGTGTGTGTGTGTGTGTGTGTAAGTAGACTTTTATCATGGAAAGGTTCTGAATAGGACAGTTTTGTCATTATTGGTTCATGCATTATGTTTCATTGCCTACTGGAAAAATGTTTTAAACAGTAAATTTAAAATGCACTCAAACTTAAGTCTAACAAGTGTGCTGTATTATACAAGGGATATAATTTAGTAAAGTCAGGAAGGTGTATCAAAGAACGCATGCATGTTTCTTGTTTTGTGTGCAAGGGACCTATGATATGAAAACAGCCCAAAGGTAATCTTTATCCACCACTGGCCAGATGCATTTTCTTTGGATGTGGTGTAGGTTTTAATACTGTTTCAATGAATGTGAGTTTCAAGGGCAGAGAAGGTTTAATGCCAAGTCTATTTTCATTGTGAGATAGTATTGCTTTGTTTAGCAGATATCTATTAATTTTTTGTGCATTGTGCTATAAAATGTAAAAATAAAATCCAAATAATCATTGTAGAAGTAAAGCAGTATGCACGCATTAGTGTTTATGGTAAATGGGGTGAAATAGCCAGGTAATGGGACATTGGAATGGCTGCAGGGGGACTCTGGTGCTATATTTTGGTTCTGTTCTTCAGTTTGCATTTGAAAGTTGGTATCCCACAATTCCAGTGGAGTGGGCAGGGTTATGTAATTATGCATGCAAATTTTACGTTAATCAGTGTACAGATTTGTACCTATTTTACATGGGACTTGTCCAGATTTTTGATGTTTCCATGTTGAGAGGTATGGAATTGATGACAGCACCCATCTTGCAGCCATCTGCAAAACTGGTCAGCCATAGCCCACTAGATTTGGCCTGCACCTCTGAGAAGTATATTCCAAACAGCAGAGGCCCTAAGACTGATTCCTGGGGTACACTGCTTGTTATGGGTCTACTACTTGAGGTGTCTTCCCATATTTTGACTAGGTGGGTTCTATCAGTAAGCCAGTTTGCTACCCATCTGGTAACATAAGGAGTGATGCCTAGTTGATAGAGTTTATCTATTATACCTAAGTGGGGAATAGTATCGAAGGTCTTGGCCAGGTCAAGGTAAGTGGTGTGCACCGTCTTCCCCTAGTGTATGGCCTTGTTGATTGTCTCAAAGAAGCTGACCAAATTTAACAGGCATGACTTCCCCTCGACAAAACTAAACTGTGTCAGATCAAGTGTCTGGAGGTTGCCAATGTCCTTGTTAATGAGGTCCATGATAATCTGCTCCATGGCCTTGCAGATCAGGCTCATTAGGCTGATGGGTCTATAATTTCCTGTATTGGTGGACGCTCCACCTTTGTGCAAAGGGATGACAGTAGCTATCTCCACTTGGTGGGACAAAGCCGGTACTCAGGCTTTGGTTGAATAGGGTGCCTAATGGTGCTGCAAGTTCCTACCTGAGTTCATATAGGATGCAGCCTGAGATGTTATCGGTTCCCATGAAGGCTCTATTTTTTGCCTTTGAGAGGGCAGTGATGACTTGCTCCCTAGAGATAACGGGAGGGGGGCAGGTGGATGTCCAGTTTTACTGATGGGGGGCAGAGGAGTGAAGTTTTCACTGAACCTGTCTGCCAGCAGGTTGGCTATATCTACAGGGTTTGTGTATGTGGTGTCCTTGACCACAGCTTCTGAGCAGATCTGGGTGCTTCCCTTGAGATTGCAGATATATGTGAAGAAAGCCTTATGATTGTCTTTAGTAGATGTGGCTAGTTTGGAATCGAAGTTTGTTTTGGAGGATTTCACTAGTGCTCTTATTTGCTTGTTCAGGCTAAGGAGAGATTGCTTCCAATTAGACACCTTCACCTTCTTGGTCCTGGACAGCAAGCTTTTCCTTTTATTATAGAGTTTATTTATTGTAGATGCCCACCAGACAGGTTTACTCTTCCTTGAGGAGGAGGATTTCATCCTGTCTGGTATTCCTGAATCCATGCAGCTATATAAATGCTTATATAGTGCCCCCCACCCCCAACTATATATATCAACTCCAGGGTCGCACGACATTGGGGAGGGGGGCAAATCCCCAGGTTTTTGCCATAAATACTGGTTGTCGACCAAATGAGCTGTCGACCAAATGAATGTCGATCAAATGGTCTGTCGATCTTCTAAGGTAGACCCACATATATCTATCTATATATATATATATATATATATATATATATATATATATATATATATATATATAAAAGCACTTTATAAGATTGAAATCCTGAAATATCGAATTTCAGAATCTCAAGCCTATAAAGTCAAATGGATGGAAATCACGAACCCAGAAATGTCAAATGTGAAATGTCAAACCCATGGTACGGATAGCGCACTAAGAAAGTCTTGGGTTTTTTAGGGTTTTGAGGAGGGTTTATGTGTTTTTGAGTGTGTTGGAGAGTTTTACATGTGGGTACAGGTAGGTAGGTAAGAATGTGATTTGTTAGTGTTGGGGGTGGTGGTGTTCATGTGTATGTGATGTGTGTTTGTGTAGGGGTGTGTGTAATCTGTGGTGCTGGGTTGTCTGTGTTATGGGGTGTTGTGTTTGTATATATTGATGATAACAACCAGGTACTCCCACCACGGAAAAATGAAGATCAGTGAACAACTCAAAGTTCCTGAGCAATCAGTATGACACAGTCAATGAAATGGTAACAGTTCCCTTCTTTTAAAATCACAAATCCAAAGTGTAGGCACAAAACAATTTTAATGAGTAGGCGCTTTCGCGTGGTCACCACCACGCTTCATCAGACAGTGTTTGTATATATTAAAAGGGGGGGTGCGGGGGGGTGCAGGGGGGCTTGCCATTCTGCATATAGTAAGGGTAGGTGTGTGTGTTTGTTTAGTTTTGTGCGTGTGTGTTGCGTTGCTTTTTCTAAAGTGTCAGGAGGTATGGGTGTTTGAGTTTGTATGTGTTGTGTAGTGTGAGCTCTGTGTTTTCGCGGTTGTGTATTTCACGGTTTTGTGGTTTCGGTGATATGGATTTTCGACTTAATGGTCTTGAGATACTTAAATTCGATATTTCAGTATTTTGAGATTATGAAGTGAATCTCTCTCTCTCTCTCTATATATATATATATATATATATATATATATATATATATATATATATACACATACATATATAGGTTCATAGGTTGGTACTAGACTATTGGCCCTAGGGCCTGTACAAGCCTAGCCATAACAATTCCCTGGCTATTTCTTCCCACACTATTTACTTCCATGGACCCCTGTCTAGCAGGGCGACTGACGTGATCCCTGGGGTGAATTTCCTTTCTCCCATCCAATCATCAAGGTTCATTTTGAAGAGGGCCAAAGAGGCGTTCTGCTTGACATGTATGGGCAGTCTTTTCCAGAGTCTGGGGATTCTCTGGGTCAGGAACCTATCCCTCCAGCATGTTTTGTTTATTGTGATGATATATATATATATATATATATATATATATATATATATATATATATATATATATATATATATATATATATATATATATATATATATATATATATATATATATATATATATATAAACAATTAGGAAAACCAGCAAAACCAAGGAATATGCCAGCAATTAACCACACCAGAAAGAATGCAGGAACAACAAAACTAGTAAAAACTGGTGTGAAAAAAAGGCAGGCTCCAAACTCAAAGTTTCAAAAAGAATACTGGTTTATTGTATGCATACATATATATGGATCTGGGACTATTGAATGAAAGTTCAATAGTCCGAATCCACAATCACTGAACACACTTTAATGAAAGCGCTTTCGTTAAAGTGCGTTAAAAAAAAAAAAAAAAAAAAAAAAACAAGAAACCTATTGTTATGCAGGGGGGCAAGCCCCTCTGCACACACCCCCTACTTTAATATTCTCACTCTGAGATCGCACTACAGTGAGGAAAAGAGAATATTCCCTTATCTGCACCATAGTACGATCTCCGCAACAGTCATTCCCCTACGACTCCCTCTAGCTGCAGGCACACTTCCGCAAAAGTGCTTTTTCGGTAAAAAGCACTTTCGAGGAAGTATGCCCGGCTGTTTGTGCTTTGGTGAAAAGTTCCTTCGGGAATCAGTACCGATCCCAGATATATATATATATATATATATATATATATATATATATATGTGTGTGTGTGTGTGTGTGTGTGTGTGTGTGTGTGTGTAGTGGATGCAGCAGTAATACCAGTATTTCCAGTAGTCTTTAATCCTGCAACAATACTGAATTTTATTTCATCACATGCCACAGCCTTCTCAGTGATAGATATTTTGTCTGCTTTTGTTTCTGTCCCTATACATACCAACAACCAATATCTTTCTGCATTTGCATATAGAGATATACGTGGAATCACCCACCATTTTCTATAGAGAAATGAAAAAGAAAAATAGCTGGACAAGATTAAATTTCCTTGTGGTTCTAATCTAATTCAGTATGTAGATGATTTGGTTTTATCATTGAAAACCTCAAGTAACTGCAAACAGGATAGTATTTTCCTTCTAGCTACGTTAGCATAGTTAAGGTTTAAGGTTAAAAAATATAAAATGCAGTTATAGAAATCTCAGTCTCCACACTTGGGTCATCTTATTTCAGAAGGTGCTAGACAGATTTTGACTTGCATTGCTGCGATACAAACTGCACCAGACCCTACTACATTAAAACAGTTGAAAGCTTTCTTACCATCGAAAATGGATTTCTAATTATGCAGTAGTGAAACCTTAATTAGAATTACTAAAACAGGACACACTTGAATCTTTAGCCTGGCAGAAATGTCATGAACAAGCTTTTGTACAGTTGAAAACATTACTTTTAAACTCTTCTGCACTTAGGTTACCTGACTATTCTAAAAGATTTTTCTTGTTCTGTAGTGAAAATAATAAAGTAGCATTAGGATTATAAGCACAATGTAGAAATTATGATTATAGACCTATTGCTCATTTCAGTATGAATCTTGATCCTGTAGCAGCAGCCCTACTCCATCGCCTTACGGCAATGGCTGCTACTGTGCACTTAGTGGAAATGGCAGCTGCTCTGATTCCTGGGCATTATGTAGCAGTTCCACATTCCATATAGAAGCATTGTAATTAAAGACTAAAATGCAATACTTACCTGCAGCATGATTGCATATATACGAGTTATTACTTAATAACTCTTCTTTACAGATTGTTCAATGTCCAGCACTTAACCCTGCTTTTTTAATCCTGTTGTTATTAACACTGTGCTTCATCCTAAAAATTAAAAAATGTTCCATTGCTGAATCCAAATCTAATTATTTTTTGTGGATGTTGTATTTGTTGGAAGAGACGATGTTGAACTTGTAGCAACTTTTCCTGTTGTACACAAGACAGAATTTTGTTAACTGGACAATTAAATGGAAATGTGTCTGCTCAAATAACCAAACTTGTAGCTGTTACTAAAGCCTATAAGACTTTCAAAAATCAATCACTGACATTTTTAAAGACTCATGTTATGTTTATGGAGCAGTTCACGATTTGGGGCACTTTGGAAAGAAAAGACTATCTGACTTAAACAAGAACTGTTATAAAAAAATGCTGTTTAGTTAATGATTTGTTAGATGCCTTACTATTACCAAGGGAAATTGCTGTTGACGATTCCTTTATAACTAAGAGAAATAACTTTGCAGATATGGTGGCAAGATAAGCTACAGTATCTTATCCTGTTCAGACTTTATTTTTGCAGACGTTAAATGAAACTAACAACAGGGGTTGGGTGGTTGGCATAATGGTTAAGGTGTTTACCTTATAGATATAAGGTACAGGGTTTGAGTTTCCCATGGAGTAATTGGCTAGGCTTAAAATGGCCAACAAGGGCTCTTTACATGAGCTATTACTTTTTCAGAATCAAGCAGTGGGCAGTGAAGAAATGAGGTGGATAAATGATGGCTATAGTCAATCTCCGGACCTTTTGTAGCACCACCCATATGGGTGGCTAGAAGCCCCATAAAATTTCTTAACTCAGTTGGTTAGAGCCCACCGGTTGGTGAAAGCCCAACATTTATCTGTTCATTTGAGCAAAAAAAATATTTAATAAAACAGATTTCAATTGATTGGTATGCCTCTCATCCTGCAGAATTTACTCAAAATTTGCTGTATAGTTTGTTTAGAACACAGTGTATCTAAATCTGTACCTGCACCCATTCAAACACTGAAAAAGCCTTGTGAGCTCTCTATACAGTGGGATTTTACGGAACTTCCTCAAGTACAGAAATTTAAATACACATTAGTAGTTATTAGTAGCTGATGACATTTTTTTCTGGATGGGTAGAGGCATACCTCTGTGTGAAAAATGACAGACTTACAGTAGCTAAGAAATTAGTAACACAACTAATTCCAAGATTTGGGGTTCCTTGTTGAATTCAGTCAGATCAGGGCACTCACTTTACTAGTCAAGTAATACAGCAGAGTTGCAAAGTTCTAAATGTTAAATCACAGTTTTATTGTCTTTTATTGTCCTTATAGACCACAAGCTTCAGGAATTGTGGAAAGAGCTAATCAGACAATTATTTATTATAGAAATAACCCACGCCTGGGTGTGGGTAATGCTGGATTTACCCACGGTTGGTGTGGTTTGGTCACGAGGGCGAAGCCCGAGTGGCCAAACAAAACCAACCGTGGGTAAATCTAGCATTACCCACACCCAGAAGTGGGTTATTGCTATTATACAATGACATTATTTAAGAAAAAAATAATTACTTTTCTTAAATAATGGCATTGTATAATGCCTCCTTGCTGCCCTTCCGCAGCTGTCTGGTATTCTGCGGCAGTTCTGATGTACTGCGCATGCATATACTTACGCAGTACATCAGAGCTGTGGGCAAAAGCAACGGAGAAAGCAAGATCTCCGTTGCTTTTTACAACCTGTCTTGCTATGTTAAACTCGCTATGTTAAATGAGTTTAACATAGCGAGACAGCTTTAAAAAAAGCAACAGAGAATCTCTATTGCTTTTTTTAAATCTGTCTCGGTAGGTTAAACCCATTTAACATAGCAAGACAGTTTTGAAAAAAGCAACGGAGAAAGCAAGATCTCCGTTGCTTTTTAAAGTGTTTCACTATGTTAAATGGGTTTAACATAGTGTGACAGCTTTAAAAAAAGCAACAGAGATGCTCCGTTGCTTTTTTTTAAAGCTGTCTCGCTATGTTAAACTCATTTAACATAGCGAGACAGGTTGTAAAAAGTAACGGAAATCTTGCATTCTCCGTTGCTGTAAAAAAAAAAAAAGAGTTATATTAATGGAAAAAGTCCAGCCAACCGGACCTTTTTCCATTACTATAACTCTGATTTACAACGTGCATGCTGACCAATCAGCGTGCACGTTTTGGAATATTAATGGAGGATAGTTGTATAATTATTATTTACTTATTTATTTGCATTTGTTTACCGGGAAGGTCCACTGGGCCAAAAGTACCTATTTTCAGTGGAGGCCTAGGAAGAAAAGCTCCACAATGACATATAATACATACATTTGAATAGCAAACATTAAGAACAATGATTTAAACAATGCATACATTTGAATAGCAAACACCAACAGAATAGCATCCTAGAGTACTATAACAACAACAGGTTTCACAGTATACAGTTTTTAGTACAGTCTGATAGTACTTCTCTTCTTTTTTTTTTAAGATACTAAAGGAGTGGAGTAGTAGGAGATCGATGAAGCCAGGTTATAGGTTGTGAGGAGCTAGAACATGAGCATAGCCACTTGCAGGAGAGATGTTGACTCAGAGATTTTTTGAAGAAATAAGTATTCCTAATGGATCTGAGCTGGGGTGGGAGAGAGTTCCAAAGTCTAGCACAGAGCATTTGACCAATGGAGAGGTTAGGTTTTCCTACTTGTAAAAGCATTTGATTTTCACAGTGGAGAGGTCTGTTAGGGTGGTATAGAGTGAATAGAGAAGAAAGGAAAGGGCAGCTGACTGGATTAAATATTAGTTTGTGTGCAGTTGTTAGTTGTATGTATGTAAGATGATGAGGAAGTTCCAGCCAGTTTTTGTAGTGGTGAGAGAAATGTCGGCTATTAGTGATGAACTTAGCAATTTTATTATACCATGAGCCTAGTTTGGTTTTAAGACTAGCCTGTATGTTGGTGAAGAGAGGAGCTCCATAAAGAAGTGATGGGAGCAAGAAGGAGGAGGCAGTGGATAGTTTCGTGGAGTAATTGAGGAAGGTTTTGTGACAGTATAGCATGCCTAGTTTCTGGTGTGCTATTTTAATGTTGCTGTGTATATGCAAGTCGAATGTTAGTTGTTCATCTATAGTGACACCTAGAAGTTTAGTGTGTGTGACTAACTTGATGGTAGTATTATCTTGGGAGAGAATAGTGAAAGAATACTTGTTTATGGTAGTGGACGTCTTAGGGGTGAATAGCATTCATTTGGTTTCCTTAGGATTTAAGGCAAGGTGGTTGTTAGCCATCCATATTTCTGTGGAGCTGAGAGCTGACTGGGTGAGTTTCACAAGTTCGGGTGGAGAATTAGCAGTGCAGATGATAGTGGAGTCATCTGCATAGTGGATGACTGAACCTTGGGTGAGAGTAGAGTGGAAGTCATTGATAAAAATGCTGAGAAGCAGAGGCCCTAGGATTGACCCTTGGGGTACTCCAGTAGTGGTGTTGAGGAAAGGAGAAAAAGACTGTAGCCATTTAGTAGCTTGTATCCTGTCTGTGAGGTAGCTAGTGAACCGGTTTAGGGTGAAAGGAGAGATTCCAAAGTTGGACAGTTTTATAAGAAGAAGGAAATGGGAGATCGTATCAACGGCTTAGGAAACGTCGAGAACTAGAGAGGAGACAAGTTTCTCAGTGTCTCGAGCCCAGTTGACAGAGTCACATAAGGATATAAGAGCTGTAGTGGTACTATGCCCAGGACTAAAACCATGCTGGGTTACTGATAGTAAGTTATTGCTGAGTAGAATGTTTTGGAGTTGGCTGTGAATACATTTCTTTAGGATTTTTGAGATGGGAGAGAGAATGGCGATTGGTCGAAAGTTGGTGATGTCTGTGTTGTTAACGCCTTTGTGCAGTGGGAGAATGAATGCTTTTTTCCAAATGGTGGGAGCATAAGATTCTTTGACGGACCTATTAAGCAGTATGCTGATAGGATAGGCAATGGAGTTTGCAGCTATTTGAAGGAATTCTCGGGGCAGATAGTCAGGAGCGGTAGTACAAGATTTTAGTTTGAGAAGTAGTAGGGATAGGTGCTAGAGAGAAGTTATATGAGTGGGGAAAGGAGGCATTTGTAGATGAGGGCTCTGATGGTTTAGCCTGATTATGAGGGAAATTGGTGGTAAGATTGACTATGATATCTATGGAATATGTAATGAAGAGTGTTTAGCCAAAATCTGTGAAAAAAATGGTCTTAAGTGGCTGGGAACTTTACCCTTGGTATTATTTAGTATAAGAAGCATATTCACTGTCACTAGAATACTGTAGCCTCATAAAATTTTTATAGGAAGGTCCATGAGAATGCCTGATGCAGTCCTTCCCAATAATCTGGATTTACAAGATGTAGATAAATCATTTTCTTGTATTGCAAACTTCCCTGCTCTGTTTTGCAGAATTATCATGTCTGTTTTGCATGCAGTACAATGAACTACAGAACAGGAAGATAATGAATTGCAGCCCATTTTGTCTACATTAAGGTACATTGTTAGAAAGACACACACAGCTCCAGATGAACAGGGCCCTACTTGTTTTTTCTTACCACTGCTACTCTCCACCTCATGTGCCATATGTCAAGAAGACCCTGCCTCATGATGAGTGCAAGTGAGACTTCATTGACCTCATTCCATATGAATCAGCAAAATGTAGAACAAGCAGAACCAGATGGAAAAACAGGGATACCATTACATCCGGAAGTGACATCTAATGACATTTTGCCAGCCAGATCAAATCCAGAACTAAATTTGAACAAATCGCCATCTGAAATAATTCCAGATTTGCCATCCAGACTGAATCAGGAAGTGAATGCAGCTAAGTCATCCTTTCTACCAGACCAGAAAGTGAAATCATGCGGCTCTCTTTCTTACTTCATCCTAGACTCAAGTAAACTTTAGTGATTCTTCTTCAACTTCAGCAGTATTTTTTTCTTGTTTCTGAATCTAAAATTAAAGAATCATCATACATTTTAGACAGTGACATAGACAGTGCATTATCCAAACAGAATTAATTTGCAAAGTCATCTGCAGTCATTACTTTTGCTCAGAAATTGTTTGGTGATTTAATTTGTATGGAATATCAACAAATGACTCCACACCCATGTTTGCAGTTTCTTCAAAACCCACTCCAGCCCCAACACACTCATTTTTTTATGGAGCTGTTATTGGAACAGATACTGTGAGTTTCATTATTATTTTATTTCGCTCATTTTTTCAGGTCATTATCTGCTACCACCGGACCCAAACCATTTCTTAATAGACATAAATGTGTTGTTAAAAATAGAGACATGCCTGTGGTTAGAAATGAATCAATAACACCAAAATGGCATCTTACGTTTAACTATTTTTATGCTGCCTTGTACACCTATGCACAGACTTTCTGCATAGGTGACTGTTAGGTTTGTGCACCTATGTCTACTGCATATTGTGGTGGTATTCCATTGATCCCTATATCAGTGACTGATACAGAGTTTCAAACTGCCTTTCATACTATTTTTCTCACTAAAAATTGAAAGGCTAAACATGCTTCTACCCATTTTTCAGTAATGCAGCTTTAACTATCAATGACTGTTAAAGGGCGTGTTTGCTATCATAAAAATGATACACTTTTGTTGCAAACAGTACTTGCAATTAAACTTGGAAGTATTTATGATGATACTGGAGTGTAGGGTATGACAGCATTGCATAAGTAAGATTATATTTGTGGAGCTCAAGCTTATTTTCTTTACTAACAGACTGGCCTCATTGTTGTTATCTAGGATGTGTTATACCAGCGATATGACATGTAGCCGTTTACCTGAAAGAAAGATTAATAATGCTCATCACAGAAAAGATTCCAAAGACATTCTAAACCCAGGTGTTAAAAAAGATGTCTCCTGGCTTTATCATAATGCTGTTCAAAAGACTATTTTTAAAAGACTTGCTCACATGGATCATGGTGATGGGGTCATTTCTGGAACCGGAGTTATGCCTGCTTATGGGGCAGTAAAGATCATCTAAGAGCTTAGGAAAATGTCTAATCTTATAGAAAATTTAAGTAACTCCAACTTTGAATCCATACATTTGATTACTCTTAAGATGATTGTTATGCACAGTGTAGTGCTACAGAACCAAATGACACTTGATTTCACCCTTGCTTCTAAAGAGGGTACATGTGCACTCGAGTGTTGCTTATTTATTCCTGATAATTCTACTGCTATTTGTAGTCACCTAGAAATGATTCAGAAAGTCCCTGAACTTTCCCATGCCTAAGAGGCTTATAGTTCCCAGTAGGCAGGGTTAACTAGCCTTTTCTCCAGGTGGTAGGAGATACTTTGTTTATTGTTTATGCTTATAGCTATTACAATCTTATTACTATGCTTTATTTTATTTCTGAGAAAGGCTTATATTTCAAAACTATTAGAATCCAGGAGTGTCAACTTACAAATGAATCATGTTAAATCAATGCCACTGACCACATCAGATAAAAATCATAGTGTATTAGAAGATGAAAATAAAGTGTTGCAAAATTTTAGTAGACTGTATGATAATAAATATAAGGGGAAATGTAAAACAAATGTGAAAGTAGAAAATGTACAATGGAAAATTATTTACAGTATTCAGATTGTGTTTTTATTCCATCAAGATGTAGACATGTTTTTATTGCTAACAAGACCATATTTTTGAAATGATTGCATAGAAATTGTTCGTACCAGGTGTTTTATGGACTTTGGGACTCGTGCCTAGTAGGAAAGTCACAAACAGTGAGTCAGAATATCTTAGTTAGCAGAATTAATGCTATAGTGTTCATTTATAATCGGTTAGTGGTTGCTCTATGATTCTTACTATAATGTTGCTTTTAATCAGAAAAAGTATAAAAATGTATGATACTACTGTTTGGGGAGACAGGACCTGATTTCATAGCCTCCCATATATGTGCCTTTATT